>NW_008478316.1:0-1705 GCF_000622305.1 Nannospalax galili
ATGAAATTGATGCATTTACACGATGAAGTTTCTACTCAGTGGTAAGGAAAAGTGAAATCATGAAATCTGCACGTAAAGGAATAAATCTGGAAATTTTTATGCTAAGTGAAGTAGCACGCAGACTCAGAAAAATGAAATACATATGTTCTCTCACATTTGTGGACCTTAGCACCAAAACCTTAGATGTGAGTATATATCCTGGTATAAATGGAGGATCCAGGAAAATGGAAAGGAATTGTAGTAGGAGTAAAGGTGAAGAAGGAGCTCAAGAGATGTGGATAGTAGGAGACAAGTGTTATCAAAAGGGAAATGGGGAAAGGGGGGCATTACTTTAACTGGGAGGGATTAACAAGGGTTATACAGGGGAGTGAGAGGAGAGATAAATAACACTTAGATGGTGTGAAAAATCAGAGGAAAATGAATTAGGTCAAAGTCTACTGAAAAATACATATATATATTATATATATATATGTGTGTGTGTGTGTACATAAAGGTTATATAACAAAAAAACACAGTGCTAGGCAGGAGAAACCTCCATTCGAGTTGTTGGTCAGGGTAGTTCAAGAGACTCCCAAAATAACACAGGCTGTTGCCACAGCCCTTGACTGCCTCACAGGAAGCCTTCTCCCTGAAGACTAGCTCTCATCGTATCACAGGACAGTATTCAAGCTGCTAAGGGAGAAAACTAATCAATGGTCTTCCCAACTGTGAAGCCTAATGAACAATAATTACTGGCTCAACGAACTATTGCTATTGGTACAGCAGTGGCACTATTTCCTTGGGAGTTATCAACTGCTGTCTAATTGGAATTAAGACCTGCTCAATGAAAAGGAATTCATGTATGAGACTTTCACATGGACACATAACATGGCTAGAAATGGCATAGATCTTGGAGAAAAATCGACTTTTGTCACACCCCTAGACCAATATAGTTTCTTATGGCATTCTAAATATGCATCAGACAAGTGATACATTTACAGACAAATATACCACTTACCACTCACCATAGAAGCCTTTTCTGCAGCAAATGGAGACTTTTACAGAGTTCCACAACTAGTCAAATGCAGAGAATAATTGCCTGTGAGACACTTAACCCTAAGTGACACATTTCTGTGTTTGACCTGTTATGGAATTGTGTGTAGACCCCATCTGTTGCAAAAGGAAGCTTCTTTGGTTAGTGGTGAGAGGTATCCTTGTCATTAAATATGAAGATGTGTATTTAGAATAAAATAAGAAATTACATTGGTCCTGGTATGTGTCAATTCTATTCACTACAGTTATGGCATTAAGGACACACCAAAGAAGCAATCTCACATGATTTTCATGGTGGTCCAGTGATTTTATTAGAATTACTTACAGCAGATATGTGAGCATGTGTTTACTTATAGGACCATGAGAAACTCAAAAGCAGCCACATCACCAAAACACCCAATACAGTATAGGCAACAACTCACAAAAGATGTCCACGGAGTGGTCTGCAAACTGGAGTTTCCAGTCCAATTGTTTACAGCTTTTATGACCTGGAGGAATTAATCTTATAACTGAATTTGCTGAGCTTTATGATTTTCCTAAGCTGTCTGAGTTTTATGAACTTTCATCTTCTTTCCACAACCAAAATTTTCACTTTGGAGGAAGTATGTACAGATTCTCATTCTCTTTCTTTCTTTCTTTCTCTCTCTCTTCCTTCCTTCCTTCCTTCCTTCCT
>NW_008478317.1:0-1707 GCF_000622305.1 Nannospalax galili
TAGCAGAAACACTCGGCCATTCTGCTCTCCAAGTGCTTTCTGTTTCCTGTCTCCTGGGTGCCTGTAATGCTGCTTTTCCATTCTGGAAACAACCCACACCAACTAGATGTTTTCTCTCTGATTTTATATTTTGTTGAGAAAAATATAATGTACCAAGAGTTAATTTCCAGGGCCAGAGAGACGGCTCAGAGATTAAGAGTACATACTGCTCTTGTGGATGACCAGAGCTCAGTTTCTGACAACCATTTCCAGCTGCTTACAACAACTGTTTGTAACACACTCCAACTTCAGGGGCATCTGACACCTCTGCCTCCATGGGCACCTACACTCACATGCACACATAAACATTATTATAAATAAAATAAATCTTGAAAAGGTTAATTTATATAAACTTCATAATTCCCTGCACAAATTGATATGTATCTGCCAACTCCCATCCTTATACCACTAGTTTGTTCTGTCATTTTAATAATTTGATAATTTTTAACATCCTTATTCCAATAGTTTGTTCTCTGAATCTTGCACAGTGCTCATTTCTCTCCCGATAGAATACTCATGTGTCAGTTCTCATAGCAGCTTTCTAGACAAAAGTATATTTAAAAAAGACTTTTTCAACCGAAATTTTTTCCAGCCACATATTTTTCATATTTTGTTCACAGAATTCTGAAGAATAATATCCATGGTGATCTTAATTTGTAATCCTGCACTCTCACCACCTGCATCTCAATTTCCCCTCCAGAATCAACAAGCATTACCATTACAGTAAATAATACTACACAGAAATTTCTCAATCCAAGAGACATTTTATTTTTGTTTTTCCTTTATCACTTTGGCCTTCACATCTTGAACTGTTCTTTTGATGGCTTTGTGCTTTGTTTCTCTTCCCACCCGTATTCCCACCAGTTTCTGCTTTCTTATTTTAACTGAGCATTTAAAGTAATTCCACTTAATCTAATCTTTTAGCATAAGTCTTATACTCCCTTTCATAGCCATTTTCATAATGCCTGTGCCTTGATTTTTCTATAACTATAAACACACACACGCATATACATACATAGTCACACATATAAACACATGTACAAACACACACATATACACATGGATACACATAACATAAACATACACACGTACACATAGATATACATACACATACCCATACACACACACACATATATTTGGGTGCACATACATGAAAGTATGACTATATATGCAAAAGTCCTCAGCAAGGTATTGGTATACTGAATCTGACAGCATGTTGAAAATATTATTCCAATCATCAGGTGGATTCCCATGAGTGATGAAAGTATGGCTCATCATAAACAAATCAGTAAGACAAATGCCATACTGACCTTATGAAGGACAAATCCAGTCATCCCCCAAAATTCAGAAATGGCATTAATAAAACTCAGTGTCTCTTCATGATAGACATTCTGGAGAAATAAGGACTAAAAGGGCTGCGTCTCAGCATAAAGAGCATGTGTAATAAGCCAGCAGATAACAGCATGCCAAAGGGGAAAGCTGGAAGATTTCCCTCTCAGGTCTCTACTAGCACGAGGGTGCTCAGTTTCCCAGCTTTTATTCAATGTACGTGCCTTAATTTCCATTTTTGCAAGTTTAGAATAATAAAGAGCTTAAAAGGGATGCAACTGCAGGTGATTCCTCTGGTGTCTTCTTCCACAAAAAAAAAAAAAAAAGGAAAAAAAGGGG
>NW_008478318.1:0-1707 GCF_000622305.1 Nannospalax galili
TTTTTTTTCTATTTAGAGAGTGAAGAGTAAGGAAGGCAGACAGGAGGTTAACTAAGCAGGTAAGAAGGACAGAGAGAGGAAGGAGGGATGGGGGAGGGAAAGAGGGAGGAAGGGAGGAGGGAGCAGCCCTGCTCTGCCTGCTGTGGGGCTGGGAACATCCTTTTTGTCCCAAAGAAGCCATCCCATTCAGCCCCCACTCAGCAGTTCCTGTGGGCAGTCATTGTCTGCTGCTGTGGAAGGAGCCACAGCAACGCACGTGGCCAAGGAGGCTCTTCCCTGCTGCAATGTCAAACCACCAAGTGATACCTTTGCTTTGCTTTTCACAGTTATCAATTCCTTGTGAACACGGACTTTGTAAAACAGCTGATGGAATCCAGTTTGTCAAGAATGTCAAACAATGACATCATGCCACCAAAGCAGAAAGATCTTCAAGGGCTGTGTTGACACATTGCCATCATCTGAAACTTGTGTCTATGAAGGCTGCTACTGATAGTCGCATTTCCTGTGGAGGACCATCTGTCATTGGGAGATGACAGAGTGTGGATTTATCAGGCACAGTGCATTGACAGAGCTGACTAGGATTCCCAACAGTGTGTGGCAGATAACGCGTGCAGATGGTTATCAGTTGATGAATCAGATTCCAGGACACGCAGAGTCCCTAAAAGAAACTGGGGTTCAGGGAAAAGAATTTCCTTTGGGGTGTGAGTAAAGACGATGAAATTATTTCATGTCTGATTCCTAGAGGTCTTTATTCCCCTGAATTGCAGTAGAAATGAGTTCAGTTGTACAGATTGTTTTTTGCAATGTTATTATCATTCGTGTGTATGTATGTGTGTGTGTGTTTATGATGTGTGTATGGTGTGTGTGAGTGTAGGGGCACACATACCACAGTGCCCCTGTGGAAGTCAGAGGATAACCTCTCATGGTCCTGTCCCTTCACCTTGTTTGAGACAGGGTCTCTTGTTTGCTGCCGTGTATGCCAGGCTACGAGGGCCCTGAGCTTCTGGGGGATTCTCCTGCCTCTGTGTCTCTGCCTCCCACCTTTCCATGAACATGCTGGTATCATAGCCGGATGTTATTGGGTCTGGCTTATGTGGGTTCCGGGGATCCATTCTCACGTTCTCAAAGTTGAGTGGTAAGTGCCTTATCTCCTAAGTCATCTCCCAGTCAGTAACGGCACTTTTTTATGTGTATAAGTGCTTTGCTTACTCTATGAAAGCAGTGTACTCCATCTTGTAATGCCTGTGGAGGTCAGAAGAGGGTGTCGGATTCCCTGGAACTGGCGTTAAGGACCATTGTTAGCTGCCATGTGGGAACTGAACCCTGAACCCGGATCCTCTGCAAGAGCAGTCAGTTCTCTTCAGCACTGAGCCATCTCTCCAACCCTCATCTTTAAACATCATTTCCAGGGTTTGATAAATGAGGCATCTTTGACAGCATCATAATCTGTCCTTGCCTGTGTAATGAGAAGGCAGACAGGAGCTGTCATCAAGCCACGACCTCCAGAGGAACTGAGATCTGCTAACCAGAGCACCTGAGAAAGCCAGGCTGGTTCAAGGACATAAGCATTTGGGGAACTGAGGCAGAGGAGGGCATGCTGGGAGGAGAAGCCTCTTTACGGCTCATGTAGAGAGGCCATACAGGGAAACAGCAAGATAACAGGACATGGGGAGAAATATACGACTTAGACCATTTTACCCAAACTAA
>NW_008478319.1:0-1708 GCF_000622305.1 Nannospalax galili
ATGAGGAAACAGCAGTAAAAAGTAATTAAAACATCAGTCTTTATACATTTAAAAAACATAGTATATTAATCACTGAAGTGGAGTTTGCTCCTTGATTCAGGGCAGGGAAAGCTCATGATAGTTAAGAATTATTAATTTGTATATTTGTTTGTATATTTGAATAAAAGCGAGGCTTGATCCTTATGAATGAATTACCTTTCTTTATGAAAAGTCAGCAGGAGCTGGAAAAAGTCATTATTTTTGTAAGCTATATGTTCCATTTAAGATATTTTCTTGTAATTACCCCCTTATGAATGGATAACATTATGGGAGAATCTTCCAGAGTTAATTAATACCTGTATATTTCCATGTTCCATATTCTCACTGGGGGTTGGTAGAAAATAATGAGATATATTCGTAAAGTGTCTGAGACCACTGGATAAACTGTGATATGTAGGTATATTGTGATTAGTGGTAGTTGATGTGATAAATGAATGAAATACATTTTTTAGTTATCAATAGTGTGCTCAAATCCTTTTAGAGGTCTCTATTCATTAGAAAGCATCCATATTTTTTCTTCATGGTGTCAAATAGAGATCTTACATTTGGAGCATAAAAATCCACATTTGGCTGTAATTTTCCCAAAGTAAAATGTATCCTAGCCATTTTCCTTCCTTATTTAAGCTTAAAGTATTCAATTTCTAATTATTAGTTTTTCTTGGTTCTGCTATTTTAGTTCTGTGCCTTAAGATATATAAAGCATGAAAATAGTCTAGTGACATATTTCTAGAAAATAATTTGGTCAAGATATATAGCAAGCTCCACATGATGGCTCAGCAGGTAACACACTTGACACACAAAACTAAAAGCTTGAATTTGATCTCTAGAACCTGTGGTAGAAGACTAAAGCCAACTCTAGAAGGTTGTCCTCACCTTCAAACACATGCCATGGCACATGCACTCCCATCATACATACAAACATACATCATACATATATACACACATTTACAAATAATTAATAATTAAATTTTTAAAAAATTTATGCCCAAAAAGCAAAGAGAGAATGGCAGAGGATGGCAGAAAGCAAAGAGATGTGTGTATATAAAAGTAGTACAGAAAATCTTTCATAAATGACTTTTATGTAGGCTTTCTTGGTTGGGGACATAGGTCAATGGTAGAATTTTTGATAAGCAAGTTCAAGGTCCTGGGTTTGACACTCAAGTTGCTACTCATGCTAGTAGAAAAGTAATCATCAATCTTAACGAGCTATGAGCCCTGCGAGCTACAATAAAGATTGGCCTAGAAAAATATGCTCAATGGTGCAATAGTGGCATAAATATTATGGGAGCAACCAACCACTTTCTGATTGGATTTAAAGCCAACTTCACAGGATGGAACCCACTTCTGGCACTGTTATCAGAGCCAATAACCTGTGGCTAGAGAGGCCACAAGTCATGAAGTCGAACCTACTACAGACTATTCTGCTAAATAAGCATAGTATCAAATTGACTTCTAATGACTTATTTTTATAACCATAGATTAATGCATTTCTCACCTCTCACCAGAGAAGCTTCTTCTTGCAGAAGATGACATTAACACAAAAACACTGTGCTGGATAGCTTTAGTTGTTGTAAGTCAAATTCACTGCTAGGAGGTGCATGTGGCATCCAATGCCCTCCTCCCACAGTCCTTGTGACAGCCTGAGGAAAAAATTCTCCAAACCCTGGTT
>NW_008478320.1:0-1709 GCF_000622305.1 Nannospalax galili
CCCCCCCCTGCCGTGACAGTGGACAGTTTATCAGGACCCTTGAGGCCCTCTCCCCCTAAGTATTCTGGGGTCTGAGGCCATATTATCCTTTGGTGGGGGCCCCCTGCAAGGTACCAACTGGAGAATTCTGCCAGCTCTGACACTTCAGGCAGGTTGGATTTCCTTGGGGTCTCCTAAGAGGAACATCCTTGTGTTCTTGCTGAGCTCTGTGGAGCCTTCCATTCATCTCTATGTTGGTGCTGCTTCTCCCTTGTCAGTGGCATAGTAGGTCTCCTGACTCTTAACTGCTGTTATCTCCCCTGGCAGGTGCTGCATGGACAGCGGTGTTTGATGAGCCAATAAACCAGATGTCTGCAGCCCCAGGAGCTGCCAGGGATGTGGGTTCTAGTGTGTGGACAACCGGCCCCTCAGCTCCAGAGGAGAAAGGCTGGGCCAAATTCACTGACTTCCAGCCTTTCTGCTGGTAACATATATCAGCATATAGAGCTATGCCAAGAACTGCCTGTTGGGGGGCTCAGGGCCAGTGTTGCCCCATAGGCTCAGTTTGTCCTCATCCTCATTTGTAGCTCCGAGTCAGGGCCCCGGTGCAGCTCTCCTGTGGACATGGACTGCAGCCATGCCGAGGGTGGCCAGAGTGCAGGCCCAGAGAAAGCCTGTGAGTAGCAGCAGCTCAAACTGCACCCCAGGCTCTTACAAGGGGACCTGGCCTTGCCTAGCTCCTAGGCCTGATACAGGCCAGCATCCCTTGGGACAGTGGGAAGTAGTCAAGACCCCAGCTATGACCATGTATTTGTGGTATTGAGATTTATATACACTTGTGGGATTGGACTTGCCATGTACAGATGGAAGTCCCTAGCCTTGGAGGTCCAGAGGGGCAACACTGGCCATTAGGTTGCCACAGAGGCAGGACCAATCAGGCTCAGGTCTGCACTCTGCCACCCACCAGCAGCCCTGGATCCCGTTGTGAAGTATGTGGATGGGGCCTGATCAAAAAGTCCTTGCCCTCCATCCCCCACTCCCTAGTGGACTCTCAAGAGAGCAGGTCCGAGAGCAGGCAGAGCGAGTGTAACAGCAGTCCCTGACATCCTGGGTGCTGGGCTTCAAGTGCCTTCCCTGAGCCTCTCCTTCCTCCTCTGAGAAAAGCATACATATATCCTGTCTTGTGGGGTGGGGGATATTGTCCACATGAAGGGCACATAGTAGTCCATGTGGTTCTTACGGACATGTAGGTGCATATGTGTACCATTCAGAAAGCCAACATGAGCTTTGTCCACCTCACATTTCCCACTGGCGAATAACAGGTTTAGGGGCCCTGAGGCTGTGTTCTCTGGCCACTCTGCCCTCATGAGTATCACAGGGCTCCTTGTCTTGCAGTTGGTCCTACCTCGCCCTGTGCCTGGAACATGTGTGTCACTAGGAAGGCCCCGCTGGTGGCCTCTGACAGCAGCTCCTCTGGGGGATCTGACAGCGAGGATGACGAGAAAGCTGGTACTGTGGAAGCTGTGAGCACAGGTCATGGAGAGGCCTCCCGTCTCTCCAGGACAGAGGCTGCTGTTGGCAGGTGTGCAGGGAATGCCAATTTTGCCTGGGGTCCCAGTGAATATTGTGTAGCTTCTGAGCTGAGGGCCACAAGCTTCTAGCCCTAGGCTCAGTTGCCAGATTTCAGTTCCCCTGGGAGTAAGTAGAAGCCAGGCTAGAATGCCTGGCTG
>NW_008478321.1:0-1694 GCF_000622305.1 Nannospalax galili
CCATAACTCCAGTTCAGGGGATCCAACACCCTCTTCTGGCCTCCACAGGTATTGCACACAAGTGATACACTTACATATATGCAGGCAAAACACCTACATACATTAAAAAATAAAAATTTTTAAATGAATATAAAAAACAAAAAAGAAGGAAGGAGAACAAGAAACTGTCTGATAAGTGTGCAGCTAGGCAGGGAATGGCACCTCTGGGTTCATTAGAAAAATATGACCAGGAATGGTGGTGCACACCTTTGGTCCCAGTGCTTGGGAGGCAGAGGCAGGCAGATCTCTGTGAGTTTTCAGTCAGCCAGGATTACATAGTGAACTAAAAAAAAGAAAGAAAGAAAAGTATTCCCCTTCATCCAAGTATGTTGGATTTCAACCCTCACCTGTCCTGCTGGTCAAGAATCATGTGCCGTACAAACCTGTTCCATCATCCATAGGAGCCCAGTCTAATCCAGAGAGCCCCTGAACTGGCCCAGATACGGTAGGAGTAAAGTGGATTGGTGAAATGCCTCTCTCAGACTATCATCCCCACAAAAGTCGGAGTTGGGGGCAGTGGCCTGTGGAGGCACCTGCCTTCCCCAGAAGGAAACGCTCAATTGCTTTTACAAGGGTTTCCTCAAGGACACTTGGAGGGGGCAGCTCTCTTGGCAGGAAGCAATTAGGACAGAGGAAGGAGGCTGACCTGGCCTCAGGGTAACCATGAACCTGAGGAGGCTGTGACTCAGAAGCCTGAGAATTGAAGTTGCTATTCTGGGTGGAACCCACACTGGGTGTGTGTGGGGAGGCTGTTCTGTCCCCTGCCTGCCTCAAGATGCAAAGGTCCTGGGCTGCCTTCTTCCCAAATCCCTCATAATTGTTCACCCAGGCAGGTGGTTGCACTTCCTACTTTCAATCTGGCCCTCTGCCTCACCTAACAAGCCAAGGCGATCTTAAAGATCTGACCATGTTGGCTCTTCAAGGGCCCTATTCCTAGAAGTATGATCCATGTCTTAAACATCCCTCAAGATCCTGCATGGTCTGGCACCAGCTGATATCAGAGGCCTTGCTCTTAAGCTCACATTTTCCTCCTGAATTCTGCACTGGAGCCAGCTTGAATCCCTTCCCTATTTTCTTATGGGATTTCTTAGGTACACGTACTTGTATACAAGCCTTTGCCTCTCCCTGGGCCACTGATTCCCCCAGCCTCAGTGACCTCTATGAAGCCCTTGCAACCCTCCAACATATGGCTCTTCCGGTTTACATAGTCCATCATAACAGACCTTCCTATGTGCTTCTCAGTCATCTGGACCAAGCACATTTAAGTCTCTCTTATGGTTTTGATATGAAGTAAGATGTAGCTGAAGAAAATAGGTCACTATGGCTGAATCCTTATGGGTATCTTGTCCCTAGTCACCACCTCTGCCCATCTGAGGACATTCCACCTCACTATGGAACCAAAAGCAATGGGCGTTGTTCCAGCCTTGTTAGAATAAACCCCCTAAAACTATGAGCCATAATAAAATCCTAAATGTCTTAACTTGTTTCTGATAGGTATTTGGTTTCTGCTACACAAAAGTACCTAATATGGTCTCCTTTTATAAAAGATAGAAATGAAGCTGGGTGTGGCGGCGCACGCCTTTGATCCCAGCACTCAGGGGGCAGATCTCTATGAGTTCGAGGCCGGCCTGGTCTACATAGTGAGTTCCAGGACA
>NW_008478322.1:0-1709 GCF_000622305.1 Nannospalax galili
GTTCTGAGGATTGTGGTTAGTGGTATAAGTTTAATTCACATATACTCATGTATATTAAACCTACACTCAGAAAAAGAATGATCACATTCTAATCATTAATGTGTTCAAACACAACTCATTTAAACTCTTACTTCAAAACTTCACCTCCTTTTAATGATTTTATTAGGATTATTTCCACTCTGATGCTTATACCAATAAGTGTTAGCTATGGAGTTTCCTGTCTTGTAGACATAAAGCTAGGGACTTGAGTTGTATTCCTAACTGCTGTGCTTTGTTTCCAGGTAGATATTTACTGTCAAAATGCTTTAGTTCAGTCAGACCCAGAACTGAATGAAAAGAGCTCAACATAATTGCCCACAAGTTTTTGTATAACTAGACACCAGGTGTAAACGTGTTGGAAGAAGAGGTACCCTGTGAGTAATTTTCCCATTTCCCATGGCCTGGGTACTTTAAGATAACATTTGAAGATATCACATCATGACTCAGAATTTTGTCCTTCATAGAAACAGATCAAGGATTATTGCTTAAATGTACTGAAGATTAGTACAACTTGTCTTGTCTGTCACATTGAAATATGCTTCATCATAAGCCTGTATTTATAATATCTAAAACATCTTGCTTTGTCCTTTCTGTCATGTCAAATTATAGTTACGCAGTAGCTAGAAAATGTGAACAACAAGCCTCAGTGAATCCAAGTGAAGTCACTTGTTATTCACAATGCAGAAAATGCCAGATTTTATGTCATCTGTATGCAGTACTCTTAAAAAGAGAGATATGATTTTATTTATCTCAGAAATTAATTGTTGTAGAAATTTTGTGTATTACAGAAAACAGGAAAGATAATAGAAACAGATATCTGGATTCTGTTTGATATATTTAAAATATCAATTAACATCTCATCCCAAAGTGAAAAAAAGACAATATCTGTGTAAAGACATTTAATATTTATCCAGCTAAGCTGAGAAGAGTTGTGGGGTGGACAGCAGTCATGGCCTTAATGTTAATAGCTAATGTTGGGGATCATTATTATGTATCAAGCATGGCTTTGAATGACTCCTCACATAGTCTATGAGACATAGATGTGAGTACTTAGCATCTGGAGCATTCCATATTACACAGACCAGAACTTGGTGAGACTGGGATTAAGGTTATATTCTTTAGTATTTGGAAAACACCTCCTTCTCTACCTTCTTTCTCACATAGACCTATCAAAATATTCTAAATTCAAAGCCTTTTAATTAGGAAATACTTATAAATGGATTTCCAGTATAGTAATACCCATTAAAACATAGAATATTTTAGGATTGCTTAAAAGAATTCATAGTTCTGATTTTTGCTATCATGAAGCTAAAGTAGTGATTTTATTTTCATGAATGACAACTTCTAAAGTTAAGTGATGTGGGTTTTGAAGTTGGGAAGAAGTAGCTGGGGAGGAGGAAGAAGCTGCTTCTACCACTCTGGAGGTCACTCCCACCACATGAGACCAATGACCCACAGCACCTAGAAAATTCAGCACACTCGTGGAATCACACACTACAGTGTACTTCCTCCATTGCTTAGAGCTGGGCCTGTCTCAGTCAGGGCTGCCATCCACATTTTTTCTTTATTTTTGTTTTATGTGTATGAGTGTTTTGTGTGCGCACACTGCTGACAAAGGCCAGAAGAGGGTGTTGGATCCCCCAGAACTGGGGTTACAGAAAGTTGTGAAC
>NW_008478323.1:0-1709 GCF_000622305.1 Nannospalax galili
ACCAAGAGAAGGAATGGGACAGGACCCAGGCTAGGAGGGGAGACTGGCAGGGGAAATGGGAGTGTGAATGAGGCTGGGGTAGTCAAGACACGGAGGGCATGATTGACTTACCCTGGAGAGAGAAGCCTGCGTGTGAGAGAGAGGATGATTAATTTTAACATCCATTTTATTAACACTATCATCAGAAGCAATTCCCATAAGAATGTTTGATTAAAGCTTTCAGATCTATATTTTGACTGTATAAATTGTTATACTATTAGATACATACCTTATTATTTTACTTATTTGTTTGTGGTTTTGTTTGTTTTGAGACATGGTCTTCCAGTTAACCTGGAACTCAGACCAGACTGATCTTCATCTCACAGAGATCAACTTCCTCCATCTCCTGAGTGCTGGGATTAAAGGGATGTGCCACTACTCCAAGTCTTAGTGTAATTTAAAACATATCTTTCATGTTTTTTCATATAGGCAATGGTTTGAATAGCGAGCATCTTATTTATATGTTCTATTGGAAAATGGGATTGATGCAGGAGCTAAAGTAGCCCCAGCTGGTCTCAAACATGGTCAGGTTGTTCTTGAACTCTTGATCCCCCCACCTCCACTCCCTAAATTCTAAGAATATAGGAATATAACACAACTTCTCATAAGAAGGTTTTTGATCATTAAAATTAGCTTACATTTTTTTGTTATTTTTTTTTCTTATTTTTATTTGCAAGGTTTGAGCAAATATGTTGATCAAACACATGCTTATATTCATTTTTATACCAAGGTTGGATTTGATAGCATTTCAATGAAGTGATAAAATGTGACAAAAGAGGATAAGTCATAATTTTTGAGGCTAGAAATCAAGTACACACTGTCTTCCATCATATCTTCATATTAGCCTTCATAATTTTCTCTTTCTATCTCATCTCTACATCCATATCATTTCCATCACTGCCTCTATCCCTAAGTATTAATATTTAAAGGATTCCCATTATTTACATCATTATTTACTGTGGTAAAATGCACCTAAGATAAACTTTACCACTTCAACCATTTTTAGTATTTCAGTGGCAATAAACACATTTAAAACATGTAATCATTTCCACCATCCATCTCTTTTCATCTTGTAAACCTGAAACTCTGCACTTAATAAACAAGAACTCTCTGCTTTTATTTCTACCCCAGATCTGGAAATCACAAGTATATCGGATTACTCTAAGAATCAGATTCATGTGAAATCATACAATATTGATATTTTAATGACGATTCTATTTTACTTAATATGTCTTCATATTTCCTCCATGTTGTAGTATATGCCAAACTTTTTAAAATCTCTTTTAGGCTTGAAGAATATTGTGTTGTGGGTGTTTGCCACATTTTGCTGATCCTCCCATCAACTAATTGAAATATATGATTGCTTCCATGGCTTAGCATTTGCTACTAATGCTACTATGAACATGTATGTGTAAGCATCCAACTTCTACACCTTGCTTCCAATTCTTTTGATTAAAGATTCAGAAGTGGAATTGAGGAATCATGTTTTACTTCTGTTTTTAAAGTTTTGAGCAACTTCCATTGCATTTTCTGGAGCTGCTGTATAATTTTACATTCCTACCAACAGAGTCCAAGGGTTCAAAGTGTTCACACCCTCACTAATATGTGTCATTTTTTCTTTATAATTGCTATATCCATAGGTATGAGGTGTTAACTCCCTGCAGGTCTGA
>NW_008478324.1:0-1710 GCF_000622305.1 Nannospalax galili
TAAAAAACTCAGGTAGCTTTTGGAGTGAAGTATACCTCCTCATGGGTCAGACTTTGTGTCTTAGCCTTACAGGCCTGCTGGACTTTCTTGTAGGTCTAGAAACAAAGTGAGGTGGGACTTGGGGCCTGAGGACACTCATCAGCGTTTTGTTTGACACCTGCCTTGGGGAAGCCATTATGGCTTCAAAGGCAATGCAGGCCTGGTCCCCTCAGACACAAGTGGAAAGTCTGATCCCACGTTGTGTGGGAAAGTCACTATTGAGGCAATGTGGGGTAGAGGTAGGGACAGAGAAACCACTTCCACACACAAACAAGTCTCGTCAGAATTCAGAAGCTCTGTGTCCAGCTTTGTCAGGCTCTTCCCACACATCCCAGTCCCAACTTAGACGATGCCAATTTTTCACAACCAGTGGCCTTGTCTTCACAGTAGATATCTTGAGAGGCTGAGCATTCTGCTCGCATTGTAATTCAACAAGCTGCACGATGAAGGTGTGCACTTGATTTTCAACAGTTTCAACCTCTGATGAGGAGAAGGATGAGTCAGACCCAGGGCACACTTAGAAACTTTCAGGGCTGTAGGTGAAGCTGGAGACAGAAATGAAATCCTTGTGCTCCTTCTTTCCCTTCTTCACTCTGTCTAGAGATGTTGGGAGCAACCAGTCAGTATTGCTATGTCCCTTGGTGCTCTACAAATATTTAAGAGTATCATATGCAGAGTTACCGAGTTCCTTGTCTTCTATCAGGGATCAATCAGGAGTACCCATGACATGAAACATCAGTGCTGGACCTAGAGGTGGGATCCCTGGCTTTTTTTCAAGCCTATTGAGAACCAATTCTAAAAACATGTTTCCTAAAAATTTAGTTCCTCTAAAACCTCCCTTGGTTCCTAAATCTGTATCAGTTAGGGTTTGCCGTATGGGCAGACCAAACAGGGAAGCCACACATAGAAAGGTATGAGGAAGAATTTATTAGCAGAATTAGTTGGTGCAGTTTGAGATTGAGATGTTTCATGCCAGACCACTGGCAAACTGGGGACCCTGGAATGCTGGTGGTGACACTTAATTCAGTTCCAATGATCTCGGGACCCAGGAAGCAGATGACGTAGCGCTTAGTCTGAATGCTTGAGAACCTGGGTGGGCTGCTGGTGCGTCTTGCATTCTGAAGGCCAGAGTGCCTAGGGTTCTGATATCCAAGGGCAGGAGAAGAAGGGTGCGGCCCCTGTTCCTGCGGAGTGGGGGAATTGCCTGTCCATTCTGTCTGAACCTCAGCTGCCTGGATGGAGTCAACTCACATCTCCTCTACTCAGTCCACAGACTCTGGAACATCCCACAGGCACACTCAGAAACGATCTTTTACCAGCTCCTTAGGTATTCCTTAATCTAGTCGAGATCAACCATCACAGCTGGGAGGCTGAGACAGGTATAAGGGAAGCAGGACCATCAGACTGGAATCATGGAGCTTCCCCGTGAGAGGAGCAGGAGTTCCCTCAAACACAGCCTTCCCTCACTCCATCCTAGTCACATATAAGTCTACAGGAAACTAGGTGAGAAGCCTCATTTTTTTCTGGGAAAATGTCCATAATGTATTTATGTATGAATTATATTTATAAATATACATTCAAATAGATAAATATTTATAAATATATATGAAGCATTTTTAAAAAATTTATTTATTTTTATTTTGTGTGTATGCATGTATTGCCTGCATGTAG
>NW_008478325.1:0-1709 GCF_000622305.1 Nannospalax galili
CCATACTCATTACCGAGCTCAGTTGCCCAAAGGAATTTCTGGTCCATAATGAAAAGCTTTCTTTCTTCTTTGAAAAGGGAAAGGAGCGGGTGTGTTTGTAAGGCAGAACACCATGGTTTATTTTCCACAAAGGTCTGCCATTCCTCTCCTCCCCCACCCTGTAATATCAGAGAGAGGTTTGTTCCTAATCCCAATCTGAGTATTATAGAATGGAGAGAGTTAGAGATCATCTCTTCCCATACTTATGAGAAATATTTTGTTTTTGAAGTCAGGGTACCTGTTTTTCGAATGAAATCTTACCCAGAAGCATAGTCAAAACAGATAAAAGTAGAGCCACTCAGGTTGAACTGAACCCTCAGAGATATTTGAAAGCCTATCATGACCACAGTGATGAGAAAACAGCCTTGAAGAGATTATGTAACTTGCCCAAGGTTGCACAACAAATTGGTGCTGAAGCAAAAATAGAGTCTCCATCTTCTGATTCTTAGGACAGAGCTACCAGTGACTGTCTCTTCTGAGTTCTCTCTAGCTGGATTATGTGTTTCTATGGGAACTATGTTTTTGCTTCTTTTGTATGCTTAGTGAGAAATGTGTCTGGACTTTATCTGAGCATCAATATTTGGTTTGAGGGGAGGATATCACAAAGCCTTTTTCCCAGATGAGAAACCCTCATTGATGCTCTTTCTCCTGTATTTTAGTTTATGTTACTCTTGGAATCCAGGCAGAAAACGTTGGCAGGCATGCAGGGAGAGGGCCCTTAAAACTGTCTGGTGTGAGACCACGCTCCTTCAGACATTTCCCACAGTACCATGGACATCTGTTGAGCTGCTGCAGGGCTTCAAATCTCAGGGTGTGTTGAAAGCCATTCTGAGATGGCAGGTTAAGTTCCTTAAGCTTGTTGATTTTCTGATTCCTTCAATGTGTGAATTAAACATGCCAAGAAGAAAGAAGACTCCAAACACAAATTGCATGTGTCTTATACAAGGCTCCAATCACCATTCCTCATTTCAGAGTCACAGTATCATCTCCTTCCTACCTCTGCGTTTCCTGGAGCAGGGGCTTTGTGGGAAGGAGTTTACAACGCGTGCTCGGTACTCAGAGTAGGCCAGTCACATAGACACTGACCCTGACTGGTTTGCATGGTCAGAATGAGTGAGGGAAGTGATACTTTCTTAGACCTTAGCTTGAGTAGCAGATCCGTAGAGAAATGCACTCGAGATGCAAGTCTGAGCTGTGAGCACAGCCTCATCCCTGGTGGTTCTAATACTCAGGTTTATTTTATTTAAATCTTTAATTATAACTACTACTGACATTATATCATATACACAATGTATGTGCATATATAGACACATACATTTTCCCTCTTTCAGACTACAATATCTAAGAAGGGCTTTTTTTTAAATTCACCAATGCATATTTGCAGTTCTTATAACCCTGCTTTGCATGTTGTATTAAAAAGTATTTAGTGGTTCCCGGATGCAGCGATATTACCCATTTAGACCCCTTTAATACTATTAACCCATCCATCCCTTTAACACTATTAATGAGGAGGCTGTCATTCATGGTGAACATATTTTATTGAAAAAATATTTATTATATGCTGTTACTGCCTGTTCCTTTTTTCTTGTTTTTTATGTGACAATTTCATACATGTATGTAATGAATTCTGGTTAGTTTCTCCCCCACTGTCTCTTATCTTTCTTCCATAC
>NW_008478326.1:0-1710 GCF_000622305.1 Nannospalax galili
TCAATTTACATAAGTAAATATAATATTAATA
Organism: Nannospalax galili; assembly: GCF_000622305.1. Taxonomy (NCBI): domain Eukaryota; kingdom Metazoa; phylum Chordata; class Mammalia; order Rodentia; family Spalacidae; genus Nannospalax; species Nannospalax galili. Next base: position 32 of record NW_008478326.1, read on the forward strand.
TAAATGTACATAAGAAAAAAATCACATAATCATCTCTATAGACACAGAGAAGGCTTTTGACAAAATTCAACATGCATTTGTGATAAAAAGTCCTAGAGGGAATTGGACCAGAGGAAAAATACTTCAACATAATTAAAGTTATAGCCAACAAACCCACAGCCAGCATCATTCTAAATGGAGAAGTCTTGAGGCGTTCTCATAAAAATCAGGAACCAGACAGTACTGACTAATGTCCCCACTCTTTTTCAATAAAGTTCTTGGAACTGTAGCAACAGCAAGAAGACAAAAGAAGGAATTAAAAGGTTACTAATTGAAAAAGAGAAATCAAAATTATTCTTATTTCTAGATGAATTAATATTATACATAAAAGATCCAAAAAAATTCACCAGAAAACACTTTAAGCAAAGTGGAAAATTACACAATCAATCAACAAAATCAGTAACCATTCTATATAAAGATAACAAGAAATCACAGAAAGAATTCAGAAAAACAGCTCCATTCATAATAGCTTCAAAAAATAAAATATCTAAAGATAAACTTAACATTAAAGACCTATTCAATGAAATCTTAAAATCTTCAAAGAAAGGGTCTGAAGCAGACAGAAGAAGGAAAAGTTTGCCCTCCTTGTGGATTAATAGAATCAATGTAGTGAAAATGGTCATCCTACCAAAATCAATTTACAGAATTAATGCAATTTCAATCAAAATCCCTGTGACATTCTTCATAGAAATAGAAAAATCCAACCTAAAATTCACATGGAATCACAAAAGCCCCCAGACAGCCAAAACAAACCTAAGCACAAGGAACAATGCTGGGGGTATTACCATTCCTGAATTCAATGGCTGTTACAGAGCTCTAGTCAGAAAATCAGATGGTAATGGAACAATACAGACTTGTAGATGGACAAAATGAAATTGAAGACCCAAACATAAACACATGCAATTCCAGGTTCCCAATATTTGACAAAAGTGCCAAGAACACATATTGGAGAAAATACAACATCCTCAACAAATGCTGCTGGAAAAATTGGATCTCTGCTTGCAGAAGAACTAAATTAATTCCACACCTATCACCCTGCACATAAGTCACCTCTAAATGTACCAAAGACCTCAATGTGAATCCCAAAATACTGAAATTGCTAGAAGAATAAATAGGCACTACCCTACAAGATATAGGTGCACAACATTCTAAGTCTTCTGTCAGTTGCTTGATTAATGTCAACCACTAACTAGTGGGTTCTCATTATACTAAAAAGGAAACAACCAATTGAGTGAAGAGGAAGCCTAGAGAGGGAAAAAAATCTTTACTAGCTATGCATCTGACAGAGGTTAATATCCAGAATATACAAGTAAGTAAAAAGAAGCAATAAATCAAATACCCAATTAAAAATAGATGAGTAGAGATCTCTCAAAACAAGAAATAATAATGGCTAAGAAATACACACCTTAAAAATTGTTTATCATCCTTAACTATTAAGGAAATGTAAATCAAAACCACTTTAAGATTTCATCTAACCCCAATCAGAATGGCCAAGATGAAGAGAACAAATGATGCCAAATATTGGCATGGAAATGGGGAAAAGGGAGCTTTCATCCACTGTTGGTGGGATTACAAACTGGTTCAGTCAGCCTGGAACTCAATATGGAAAACTCCTTAAAGATCAAAAACAAATCCACCAT
>NW_008478327.1:0-1710 GCF_000622305.1 Nannospalax galili
TATAAAATTTGCTTTTTTATGCCATTCTTAATATATTATTATTATTATTTTAAATCTTATCTGTATACGTATATTGCCTGCATATGTGTAAGTGCACTGATGTCATGCAATGACCACAGAGGTCAGAGGCATCAGATTCCCTGAAATTAGAGTTACAGACAGTTGTTAGCTGCCACGTCGGTACTGGAAATCAAACCCGGCCCTCTGCCAGAGTACACAGTGCTCTCAACTTCTGAGCCATCTCTCCAGCCCCTTGTATATCATTTTAAATCAGCTCAAGTGTGATAAAGATGAACTGTGTGCAAATAAATGCTTCAGAAGTATTACCCTAACTTCAGAATCCCCCTCACCCCAAGAATGAGGCCTTGTTTGAGGTGTATTCTCCTTATTTTGAACAATCTACTGTATGTAGAAGAATTTTTAATTTGTCCAGAAAAATTTTTCTTGATTTTTCATTGATTAATTTTGCTGTTTGATAATTTCATACATGCATGTAATGTATCTGATTACTGTCTCCCAACCCCTTCTTTCAGATTCTTCCTGTCTACCCCACCCCCAACCCCGACCAGTTGCTTTCTAAATTCTTAACTTACAGTTCAGTTTTTTGACCCATTTATCTTAACCAGGGCCGTGTGTGTAATCATTAGACTGAAAGTGTCCGTTGAAGCCTGGTGGGATCATTCATGGGTAAAATACTGAAGGCAATGAGTTCTTTGTTTCCTGAAAGTATCCATTGCAAATCGCTCAGTCGTGAGTGGTAGAGCCCCTGAGTCCTTCCTCCATCCAGGCCTAGCTGCTGAGGGTCCCATTATTTTTCAGGCCCAGTGCCTGCATCCTCAGCTGCTGTGAGTTCCTGACTGTAGTGTCTGTGTCCTGCCCGGAAGATGATGGTTCTCAGTCCTTCTCCCTGTCTTCCAGCTCGTACATTCCTTCTGCCCCCTTTCCTCAATGTTTCTGAGATTTAGATGGACAAAGTGAGTGTCCTGTTCAGGACCGAACCCTTAGCTACCAGTTATTCTCAGCACCGCAGCAGTGAGGCTATGAGTTCTCTGCTGTTCTCTGGAAAAGAGAGGCTTCTTGGTCAAGGCTGAGAATGGTGCTGCTCTGTGGGTATACACAGACATTTAGAAGGCAGCTTGACACGGTGTCCATTTAGATGTACAATGTGAGACGTTAATTACAGGGCCGGTTTCCTCCACTTTGTGGAAGTCAGGTGCTCTGGGCTGGCAAGGATGCACAGATTCCATAGTTCAGAGATGGCCTGGAGGCCAGAGACAGATTAACTGCTGCAAATGAGGGGGTAATTAGCAAGTGAGTGAACAGCATGTGTCCAAGCAGAGCCAGTTAAGAACTTTGGAGAGGAAATGACATGAATCTTGGCTGGATAATAATTAGTATATGGATCAGGCACACCTGGAGCTACTTGGAGTTTTTAATAAATTCAAAGAAAAGAAATAAAAAATGAAAAGACCATGTGAGAGGAAGATACTGGCCACCCTGCACAACCTCTGGGACTCTGCATTTGTAACAGACAGTAAACTCATGTGTGTGCCTAACCTCATCCCTTTCTACTGTCTTCGGCAGCTACACGGCACTCAGTAGATTCTGTTGGGTGTTCTGACCTGGTTCTCAGTCTCTGGACAACCCGTAAGGGCCGCTTTCCCTGAGCAAGTTTTCATGACATAACTCATCCAAGCAAAAATGTGTCCA
>NW_008478328.1:0-1710 GCF_000622305.1 Nannospalax galili
ACTAGACTCCAGTGGATGAATTTGCACAAATGACATTTGTGTTCAAATGCCTGAATGAATAGGACCTAACATGTATGGAAAAATACATGATGTTCTGTGGGGGGAAGGGGAGGCATAGATGGGAGAGGGGGTCTAAATTTGATTAAGAACTGTTGTTTGAAAGTACAAAAGGTGAATAAAATATTTATATATTAAAAAAGAATAAGAGTAGAAATATTTAAAAAGGTATTAATCATTCTGTCTTCAACATGAGGATCTTATGAGATATTTCTAAAAGAGAAATTGGTATTGGTGGTCTATAATAAAAATATATGACCTAGAAAAGCTATACTATAGGTGCCAATGTGGGTATTTTACTTGCTTTTGTTCAAAGATGTAAGTAGTTGAGCTCTCTTTGTTTTGTTTTCCTGGAGGAATTACCCTAACTTATTTTATTTTTATACATAGAGCAAATTTTAATGGTAACACATCTTTTTATAATACTGATATGTACACCTAAAGTAATATGAATAAAAATATTCTCAAAGTTGCTTGGATTTGATAGCACATCTTTAATCCAGTAATAACAAGGCAGGCAGGCAGACCACTGTGAAATTCAGACCAGCCTGGGATGGTCTACATAGTGAATTTAGGCCAACTGGGGCTACATAGTGAGACTCTGTCCCCCCCTAAAAATATCAATTTTAAAAGTATTTACTTTCTCATGTAATAAGCCTGATAAATGAAATTTATAATGAAGATATATGAAGTATTATTTTGAAGTTGCCTTAGTGATTATAATTTCCTATATTTCAGTATACATGCAAATAAATTTTTAATGTGTCATTGAACATAAATATTCATAATAAATATTTGACCATATTTGTAGATACTTAATTCATTGCAATTAAAGAATATCAAGAATATGAAAAGCTGCTTTAATATCGACATATAAGAAAAATAAATACAAAAGGGAAGCAGATAACATTCTGTGTATTTTTGTGTACCTAAATCTCAACTTGTCCTAGTCATCTGAATTCTTCTACAAGTAGAAGAAAACCGTGCCAGCACCAGGGATTGACACATGATAGAAGGCTCTTACTACTAATTAATACCTTACTCTCTAGGTCATTCATAGTCATTTTCTCCCTCACATATAATAGATGGGTTGATGCTAGCTGTTGTAGGAAGGCTTCAAGCCCTCACTAAAGCAACCTCCATGAAGCTTCTTGAGGGTCCTGATATCATACAAGCCGCAGTGGTTAGCCCAAGGGAGTGAGGTTCAAGCTGCTACACTTCTGTACAAAGTAGACTTGGAAGTAACTTTGGTTGTTTCCACACTATTTTACTAAGTAGGTCAACTCTTTTCAAAGTTGAAAGAAGGTACAGCACACTTGAATGAAAGGAAGTAAGATTGTCACCACCTTCCTGGAAGCTGATTTCCAGAGTTCATACTTAGGGATTTGAATTAGGTACCGAAGTACTAAGGGCCATGATTTAGTATGCATTCGCTTTCTGAAGCAAAATATAACAATCATTTCAAGTAGTTTCCTGTTGGGGAACCCTCCTGTTAGGGTTGCAGTTTCTCCATGTCTGGATAGCCGCGAGCAGCTCGGCACCTGATGGAAAGACTCCCCTTTTCAGCAGGGGGCCTCCTGCTATCTTCCTGGCTCACCTTGTAGTGCCCGCCACAGATGCCTTATCTAAAACATGACCTCTGGCATAGAAACT
>NW_008478329.1:0-1681 GCF_000622305.1 Nannospalax galili
TGTGTGTGTGTGTGTGTGTGTGTGTGTGTGTGTGTGTGTTTGCATGTGTAGGTCAGAAGACAGCTTCTAGGTGTTCTCTCCTACTCTGTGGATCTTGGGATGGAACTCATGTCCTCAGGCCTGGCAACAAGGCCCTTTACCTGGATCCTGCATTTTTACTTGCAAATATGGCCACCCTATTTATATTAAAATATTGTCTTTACTCATAGTACAAACCTGTCAATATCTCATTATCATAGAGATATTGATTAAAACAAAGTATCTCTATCACTTCAATTCATCAGAGTATTTTAGAAACCTTTACCATAATTTTGAACTCGGTTCAAAGGCACTTAGAGTGACAAAGACTGATTAAATAGTTAATGGAAAAATGACTTAAACTTTATAATGCTAATATTTAAGAAGTTGAGATCAATCAAACCTCGGTTGAAAAATCCCACACAAACTGCTTTTCTGTTGTACATTAAAATATTCAGGAATACATTCCAGGTACATGTCTGCCCGTAACAATACTCTATTTCTTTTCAATCCTTTCCATAGTGAATTTTGAACTTTTGAGATGGAAATCAACATCCAGGAAGGGAAATCCAATTTACAATGTTTACACAAGGAATAGAGGAGAGCATTTAAAAGAACTTGGTGCTCAAATATCTTCCCAGAATAAATTAAGCTGAAGTCAAAGGTCACCAGCAAAAGTTAAGTTTAGCTGCTTCAGTTCACTGAAAGTTGTCCCTGGACTAGCCTGGAAGCTGTCCCTGGACTGGCCTGGATAGGCTGGGGGAAAAAGCTTGCCTGAGCTGAACATGAGCAGGCTTATGTAGGACACAGGTAGGCTCTCCGTTACCACCCAGGCCCGGGGCTGTTAATATTTGATGTGCTCCTCATCATCTCTGTTTGTGTAATTTGTCAACGCCCAACAGGTCCTCTGCCAACGATGCATTAAAACTATTTTCAAAATATGTCATTGTCAGCCCTTGGCACACTCATTACTTATTAAGATAAGAGGCCAATGAGGCCGGCAGGAGGTGGCTTGCTTACTTAAACACACTTGACTCAACTGCAGGGGAATCAGCAATTGAGAGGCACAGATGTACAGCCTTAGGCTGTACTGAGCAAGTAGAGAAACTGAGGCTGGAAATGGGAGGGTCACAGAGAAACTTTGTAGTAAAGCAACGAACAGAACTCAAATTCTTAGGCTCTCAGTCGACTCCTTCCACCACAATCACTATTAACATTCTTCAAGGTACACGGATTTTTAAATAGAGCTCAGCTTGCAAGATATTATCTTTCTGAAGACAGCATTTTTAAATTGTTGAAACCATACATCCATGCTACATGCTATGCAAAGTGGTTTAAGTGGTTATATAAACAAGCTTTTATTGTTTATGAATTTTTTCTTTATTTTCATTTTTAATTACGTGCATATGTCTCTATGCAGGTATGTGCACCATGTGGGTGAAGTGCCCTAGGAGACCAGAAGAAGGTATCTGATCCCTTGTAGCTATAATTACATGTGACTGTGAACCACCTGATGTGGGTGCTCAGAACTAGACACAGATCCTCTGCAAGAACAGCAGGTGCTCTTAACTCATCTCTCCAGCCCCTTATAAGTTTACACATATGTATGTGTAATGTGTGTGCACACATATGTGCATACATGCTCAAACATGCAGTAGAACCC
>NW_008478330.1:0-1705 GCF_000622305.1 Nannospalax galili
GTATCACAGAAAGCCTGTTAGGCCAAGCAGTCGTATTTCCTGAATGAGATGGTGAGACACCACTGCGAGAGTCTGGAAAGGTGAAGCTCACGTTCCGTTGAAGACCTCAGGATGTTGTAAATGCCAAGGCCATTGGGTGTCTGCTGAAGAAAGCTTCAGGCATGGAGGTTGTATATGCTGTAGGCAGGAGAGCTGGAACCTGGTTATCTAAGATCATTAGATCCTAGATGATTTGATCATATACTCTAGATATTGGACATGGAGCTAAGGATTTGGCATTTTCCTTACTGGGTTTTAGGCTTGCTTTGCCTGATTTTCCTTTCTATATTTCTTCTCTTTGAAAATAGAAATCTTTACTCAGTGCCACTGTTATATTTGAAATATGTATTTTAAAAAATTTTATAGGGACTCACAGTTAAGAATCTCAGCAAAAATTTTGAGCTTTTAAACAATGTTAGAACTGTTAAGATTTGGGGGACTTTTACAAATGAATTAAATCCATTTTGCATTATGAGATGACTAATAGGCTTTCAAGATCAGAGATAGACTGTTGTGATTTAGAGTGATGTGTTTGGTTGTCAAGCTGACAAGGGGTGACCTTGTCACGGTTGATCTTCATTGTCAATTTCATGGGATTTAGAATCATCTTGGAGATTAACCTGTAAGTGTGTTTATGGGGGGACATCTCCAGAGAGGTTTAACTGAAGAGGAAAGACTCACCCTGAATGTAAGTGGCATGGTCCCATGAAATGGGGTCCCAGACTGAATAAAGGGCAAAAAGTGAGTGTAGCGCCAACATTCATGTCTCTGCATCTTTACTTCATTTGCCATGTAGCTGGCCAACATAAGCTCCTGCTGCTGGTCTTTCTCACCATGAGGGATTGTACCTTGAACCATGGACCAGAAGATCCCCTTCCTCCCTTCCTAAAGCAGCCTTTTTGTCAGGTATTTGTCATATCAATGAGAAAAGCAAATAACACACCAGCTGTGGATGATGCATTAAGGGTGTTCTAAGGTTTGGACCAAATCAGATTCTAGTCGTTGACTCTTAGATGTACAGTACAGAGGGTCCTTGAGGTTTATCATCATAGGGTGATTACAACATAATGCCATTTTGTCTAGTCACATCCTCCTACTTCACACAGAGGTCATGCAATTTGATAATAATAATTTTCCACCTATCTAGAGTTATATCTGAATTTACATTCTGTACTCTGGTCAAAGCTGCTCTTCTTGCTGAACATTTTTTTTCCCTGTGCTTTCAAGCCATGTGGGTCATTTCTTGAGGTTTGTTGATTGACATATACTATGAAATACTTGTACCAAAAATATTCATAGCTGAGACAGCAACTTACTGATATTAGTGTCCCCAGGATGGAGCTTGCTTTCTTGATGGCAATTTCTGAATTGATGGGTAGGTTTTCTATTATTACTAGGATAAATTACCATTTGATGTCTTAAGACAACAAAAGATTATTCTTTTGAAGTTTTGGTGATTAGGAGTCCAAAATCACCAGCCTTCCATGGCCAAAGTAAAGGTGTCAGCAGAAGCTTGGTCCTTCTTGGGTCAGAAGTGGAGAAGCTGTTTCCTCTCTCTTTTCAGTCTCAGAGGTTGACTATGTTCCTTGGCTCTTGGGTCCTTTTTCTATCCTCAAAGCCAGTGATTCTCTCTCTCTCTCCTCTCTCTCTCTCTCTCTCTCTCTCT
>NW_008478331.1:0-1710 GCF_000622305.1 Nannospalax galili
GACCTCCGTGAGCATTGCACAACATGAGTGCACTTACACACATGCAGGCAAAACACATAAAATAAACATTTTTAAAGGAGTAAACAGAGAAGGAGACATAACCCCAGAAGTGATTCAGGAGCCGCGTCCTCCTGAATTCGGAAAACAAGAGTGTGTACCTGTCTCCTCAGCCATCCTCTCCTTCCATCCCACCCCACCCTGGAAACCACTTCAGGTGTGTTTCTAAACCCTCGTGAAACCATTCCTCAAAAGAAAATCTTGTCGCTGCCGTCAACTGCCCGGCACAGAGCAACTCAAGGAAGGAGAGGTTTGCTTGGTTGACAGTTGGACGAGTTCTATCATGGCTGGGATGGGGTGCTAGCATGCCAGACAGGAAGATGGCTGGTCACACTGCATCAGGAAGCAGAGCGAGATGAATGCTGGTGCTCAGCTCTCTTATTCCTCCTGTTCTCGTTCAGTCCAGGACCCCAGCACGTGGGATGCTTCACCCACATTTACAGTGATTCTCCCCAACCAATCTAGAAACTCCCTCTCATGCCCAGAGGTTGTCTCCTAGGTGATTCCACACCTTGTCAAGTTGACAGTGACAACCATCAGGGATACCTGCTGGTGGGACTGCTGGGTCAAACAGCACTTGTAGCTTTGGTTTGTGTTTCCTTGGGATCTCCAGATGGGTTTCCACAGCCACTGTGCCATTTTACTTTGCCACTAATGATGCACAAGGGTTCCAGTTGCTCCAAGTCCCCAGCAACATTTCTTACTTTGTTTTCTTTTGTCTTGGTTTTTGTTTGATTTTGGCTTTTGACAATTGTTCACTTACTTAACTAAGCTTCCTGGAAGTCTGCTGGAGCAGAGCTTAGGGCATAGACCTAGGACGCACCCTTTGTCCAGAAAGACTCCGTGTTTGTCCTCTTTCTTGTGGGCCTCACAGTCAAGCGAAGCAGGACAGTTTGTCCTGGATTTATTGGAGTCACTTGGGCAGGGTAAGAGGAGTTTGGAGAGGAAGGGCTCCCTGCTGGCCTCCCTCTCCAGCTTCCTCTCTCTGTGTTGAACAGGGCTTTCATGTTCCTTTTGTGAAATGTGTGCCTTTACTGCAGCCAAACCACCCTGGTGGGCAGGGCCCCATGTGCCACAGTGACAGCAATAAACTGACACTCCAGACATAGGGGACGTTCTCCATGGTGCCCTGGACCCTTCAGGAGCATGACTTTGTGGCTGTGCCGGAAAGTAGTTGTGAATCACCTGGGTTCTAATGGGTGTCAGGGGTACTGGTGATGTTCTGAATAGCACTATGACTGTACCAGCTGGCTGACTGTTGCTAACATAAGAGGGAATTCACTCATAGTTTCACAGAATTTAGTGATTACTGGGAATTTTCTTTGTTTTATACTCTGTATTTCATATATTAGGAAGAGACTCCAATAAATCTATGTATACAGGAAAGAACAGGTCAAAGGAGAGGAAGAAGGAGGCGCAATTTAAAGGAGAAGAGGCAACAGAAGCCTGGGCAGCAGAAGCGAGAGGACGAAGGGGACGTCATCGTTTGGAAAGTGTTGCACAAACGCGCACACTTCACGTCACCACTGTGACTTTAAGGCCTTAGAAGTCGACCTGTGGCAAATGTGGCTGCCCTGCCACGCACAAGAGAAAGCCTAACTGGAGTACCAAGGCGAAGAGACGAAATACTACCGGGACCGGGTGGGTGAGGCA
>NW_008478332.1:0-1708 GCF_000622305.1 Nannospalax galili
AAAAAAAGGTGGAAAGTGATAGAAAGATGATGCTGACATTGATCTCTGGCCTCTACACACACAGGCGCACCTGTACACATGTGTACACACCACACATACATACATACAAAAAATTTTTGCTGAGATCGAGAGTTATAGCTCCGTGGTAGGTCCCTTGCTAGCATGTATGAGGCCCTGAGTTCCATTCCAGGAGTCCCAACCTCCCCAACCCCAAAAGAATTGTCAAGAATGCTAAAACAGTGTTCTAATATTGTTACAGAACATTACAGAACCCTGTAGAAAAACTAAATTGTGCAGAGGGTGAGGACCTACTTTTTGCCCAGGCTGGCCTGAGACTTTCTCTGCAGTCTAGGATGACCTCCAACTTGCAGTGCTGGTTTGTCCTCCCTCAGCCTTCCCAGGGCTAGAATTGAAGGTGTGCACTACCATGTCCAGTTGAATAGGATTAGAGATGGGGACTGGAATACATAGAAGCAACACATTAAAGAGATGTCAAGAGGGGGCTCATCTCAGGTCATCCACTAGACTGTTGACTTGTCTTGGCAATCTGCTGGTTTAGAACTAACAGTTCTTGAACTCAACCGGGAACTCAGAGCAGCAGAGGTTGAGTCTTGCAGACAAGACCTGACAGTAAAGAAGAGCATGCTCCTGCCAACAGCTGCCATGCTGCTGGCGTTTTCATCCTGCCAGACACGCTAGGCCTTTCTCAGCATCTGTAGCAACAGCAGAGCTGGCTCCTAGCTGGTGGGCTGCTGTCCTTCAGAGCCGACATATCAACAGTCTGTGGTGTCTCAATGGCTCTTTTCTATGTTTGTGCTACTATAGAATTCATCCCTAGGCCCTTCCCCATCTTTTGTCTTGATGACTAGGAGTGGTCACTAGGAGTGGCCTTGCCCCAACAGGCACCTGCCTCCTTAGCCAAAACCCAGCCCTGATTTGTTTATGCTTTGCCCTCCAGGCTCTGAGAAACCTTTCAAGAGGATTTGAGGTGAGACAGAAATAAGGGGAAACTCTCCCAGGCAAGTTTATTCCTCTGACTAGGGCTGTCCTTTATTGGCGCAATTAATATATAAAGTTCGTCAGCACTGGCCCAACAGGGAAGTAACAGCTGCTTTTGTTCTGAAAAGGAGGATTTGCACAAATGTATCTCATGCGGTTGTGTTCAGAAGCTCTGGAGCTTGTGCTGTCCACTAGTAAGATCTTGGGACAGATCCCCCTCTTAGGGTCTCCAGCTGGAACTCAGGTGAGGACAGAGCCAGAGCCCTCCACTTTTCGGCCTTTTTTGCTCTGCTGCCAAAGATTGAGTCAACAGCCACAGTAAACACTGAACACTGCGGGCAGGCGTGCTTGGTCCTGCCTTGCCTGCCCATCTGGGCTGGGAAGAGGATGGGCGGTTACTGACCATCCCCTGGGAAATGCGATTTCACGATGCATATTCGAGGCTTTAGTTTTTCTTTTTTCTTTGTCTTTCCGTTTCTTTTAGGGAGAGATAAACTCCTGTGTAGCCCAGGCTGACTTTGAACTCAAGAGTCTCCCACCTTTGCCTCTCGAGTCCTTGTGATTAGAGGCCTGCATCACTATGCCCTGCTTAGTTTCTGTTCTTAAAAGTAATTTTCAAGGGCTGGAGAGAGAGCTCGGCAGTTAACAACATTTGCCATTCTTCCAGAGGACCTGGGTTTGATTCCCAGCACCCACATGGCAGCTAACA
>NW_008478333.1:0-1711 GCF_000622305.1 Nannospalax galili
CTTAATTCGGAGGCTAGAGAGGTGCTTCTGCAGCTAAGAACACACACTCTTCTTTCAGAGAATCCAAATTCTGTTTCTAGCACTCACGTCAGGCAGCTCACCATTGCCCCTGACTCCAACTACACCGGAGTGGACACCTCTTCTGGACTCCTGCACTCATGCGCACGTACCTCCACACAGATACATATGCATGCTCATAATAAAAATAGTTTTGAAAAGAATTAATTAGGAAATAATAAAGAGAAATCATTAAGTCCTTAAGGGATCTTTTGCAGTTGTTTGCAATGAAGGAGCATGAAGAATCATGTATAAATGAACACAGTTCTTTTGAAGAGAAAATTTTCCTCTGGCTATAGTTTTTCCAGAATCAGATGCTTTTATTATACAAATTCAAGGCATTGTAGTTGTACACAGGTATTCTTTAATTCTGCCTGCTGTTACCCCTGTGACACAGTTAATCTTCCCTTAACTTATCTGTGAAATGAGTAAAGTGTAAATTCAATTCCATTCAATTAATATTTATTGAGAACCCATAGGGTGCTTAGTACCTCACAAAGAATTGTAAGGTCAGGCAATGAATCAGACACAGACTCCTTGACAAGTGTTATAGCCTCCATCTCTGGGGAATAATTACTCTAGCTTAGAACAACATGAACAATCAAAATTAGAGTCATGTTCAGAAAAGAACACCAGGGCTTAAGATCAGGTCAGAATAACCTAAAGACACTTAAATGTAAGGACACAGAACAGAACCCATTCTGAGAAGTCTGGCCTTACATAGTACTGCCAGCTAAACTGAGGAACGTATTACACAGAGACACAGTGACAAATTGAGATTAGAATAGTTAATCATGCCATATGTGATTAAGTAATTCCTTTGGGACTTAAAGGTCTTTTGGGCTGAGGATATAGCTCAGCTGGAAGACTGCTTACTTAGCATGCAAGAAATACTGAGTTTGATCCCCAGCACTTCATGACCCAGTAATTGGGAGGTACAGATAGGAGGATCAGAAATTCAAGGTCATTGTATGTTGTATTGTGAATTACAGGCCATCCTGGGCTGTATAAGACCCTGCCTTAGAAAGGAAGAAAGGAAGAGAGGAAGAGAGGAAGGGAGGGAGGAAAGAAGGAAGAAAGGAAGGAGGGTGGGAAGGAGAGAGAGAGGGAAGGAAGGAGGGAGGGAAGAAGGAAGGAAGGAAATTATCAATAAACAGAAAAATAGGAGCAACAACCAACTTATCCTTTTAGTTTGTCTTTGCTTCTGTCTAGAAAAAAGAGAAATGAAAATTTCCCCTATGTTTATGTGCCACAGCGCTCACGGACATACCCTTCAGCACCCTCCAATCTAAATAATACTAAAGGCAAGGAGAGCAAAACCCACATGATTAAGCAGCTTCCAGAGGAAGCAGAAGGGACAGGCCTCTGAGAAACTTGGTAATTTCTAGATGCCCAACACCAGCCGCTGTAAGTGGCCAATTCAAGGACAAGCGCTGAAAATATAGTTTTGAGACTCTGAAGTGGCTTGAAATATCCAAATAAAATGTAAAATCTTACAAGACAGTTGTGTTTTCTGATTTGGACTCTAACGTAATGAGGGCTTGCACATGTTATCAATGATCCTTACAGGAAGAGCTGGACCCATTAAAAGTCTCTGTATAACTGTACTAATTCAACTGTGAACCTAGAAACTTACAGCTACTTGTGAAAGAGA
>NW_008478334.1:0-1710 GCF_000622305.1 Nannospalax galili
TTCTGCAAGAACAACCAGTGTTCTTAACCGCTGATCCATCACTCCAGCCCCAATTTCCTCCATTAGAACAAGGATCATAGCTAACAAACTGGACATAGCCTTACATAACTTACCCAGAAGGTTCTTTGCACACTTTAGTCTAGATGGAACTGTACAGGATACAACCCGTGCATCTGTATACACCAGCCCAGCCACCTCAGCTTCATCTTATAGTCCAGTCACTCAACCAGCATACATGGATTATCTCTACAACAAATTCCACAGGTAAATAAGATATGGCACCAATCTATAAAGGAAATAAACCAAGTATCTATACATTCTACTAAATTGTGTCCACCACCTTTAGTTGATATATTGAGTCCTATTCTAATTTCTGTTACTGTGATAAAATATGTAGACCCAAAGCAGCTTAGGGGAGAAAGGATTTATTTAGCTTATACTTATCCATCATTGAGAGAAGTCAAGGCAGGAACCCAAGCAAGAATTTGAAGCAGAAACCAGGGAAGAACACTGCTTTCCGGCTCACTGACAGGCTTATGCTTAGCTTTCTTCTGTAGCCCAGAACCACCTGTCCAGAGACTGGTGTTTCCAACACACCAGGCTGGGCCTTCTATATCAGTTAACAATCAAGACAATCCCCCAAAGACATGTCTGCAGGCCAGTCTGTTCTGGGCAGTCCTTCATTTGCAACTTATTTTTCAGGTGACTCCAGACTGTGTCAGCATGATAACACTAACCAGGACAGGACCTGTTAAAAGAAAATTTGAGTCCAGTTAAATTTAACATGTACTTGAGCAAGAAAAATGTTCTAGATCTAGGCAGCATTATGGACTGAACAGTAGTTCAGATGTGCCATCCCACCACATACATAGGTTATAGTTACAGCTGGAGAAAAGGAAATGACATAGAGACAACCTGACTGGCTGCAGTACGCATTTCCTGTTCTTGGGAGCAAAGACAAGAAGCAGAGGGGCCCTACTTCCAAATCCAGAAAGAAAAGGCCATAGTGGTAGTTGGATGTCCTCAGAGAACAGTGACCTTCAGAGGTTAATGAGGCCAGAGTAAGGACGGGAGGAATCTACCCCAGTGCAGTGACAACCCCCACCCCCCGCAGGGACACAAAGTTGAAGCTCCTTCTGGTAGGGGTAATATCCCAAAGTCAAGTTTGCAGAGATCCTCTGACTGTCACTGCATGGGTTACATGAAAGCAGAAATCCTGATTCTAGCATGCAATATCACAGGTCAAAAATTATATGTTAGCTATTAAATGCCAAACCCAGCTAACTCAACAATCACCCAGGCCAGTCCTTGCTCCTGTGACCTGGCTGGCTTGGTCTTATCATCATACATTTCTTATCATCTTAAGAGTTTTAGAGACCCCCTCACTTCTCTGAGATATCCCAGCCTACAGCCTCTGCCAGAACAGAATCTTCCAGAACAGGCCTTTCAGTTCCTGCTGTCCTCTGACAGGAGGTCCAGAGATTGACTCAATACTCCATCCTCAATGAAGCATCTTTAGACACATGCATTTCTGAAAGCGAATGCATTCTCAAGCATTTTCCCCTTCTTTACAGCATGCCCTCCATTCTAGCTTTTATTGAAATGATGTTGTTATTTATATAGCTTCTGACCTCTCCTCAACAGGAAGGTCTTAAGGGAAAGCTAAGATTCAGAATCACGTCTTGACATTCAATACATGTCTGTTACATA
>NW_008478335.1:0-1711 GCF_000622305.1 Nannospalax galili
GATCCTGGAGTGTGCCCCCCAGGTCGCTGAGTTTGTGCTTTGTCAGGGAGTCCACGCTCTGCTGCCTATTGGGAGAAGAATGCTGTGAAAGGCAGGCCTGAGGTGGACTGTGAGCAGAGGTGCTGCCCCACTGTCCAGCCTGGCCCCTGCTGAGGCCTAGCACCCAGCAGAAGGCAGAGGACCAGAAGTGGTGACAGAACCTGAGGGCCAACCCATTTTGTGAACAAGGGGCCTTGCCTTTACCTGTGGAAATGGAGCATATTGTGCCGAGCTATTCTGATTGCTCCATGTTTCCCAAGAAGTCAGGCCCCTTCCCTGACTAGGAAGAAGGTGATCTAAGAGGAAATTATGAGACCTGGTCTCAGGACCCATCAAATCTTCCTGGGAGGCTTTGTAGAGCTTGTGGGCAGCCTGTCAGGAGGTCAAGATGATAATGTTGATATTAGTGTTCTTTTACACTAAATAACTCCTTTGTATTTTCCTACATAGCAGGCCTGCAAATTTATACTTCCCTATACTGTCCATGACTGCAACCCATGACCTGAAGACAGTCCTGAACTCACTGGGCATCACTGAGGTCTTCAGCAACAAGGCCGACCTCTCAGGGGTCACTAAGAATGTCCCTCTGAAGCTTAACAAGGTGAGGTCACCTGACGATGGCAGTGTCTCAGGTGTCTGTAGGGTTAAATGGAGTGTGTGGACAGCTCAGGCACAAGGCTGAGGAAGGGAACAAAGGCACAGACATGGGCCAGGCTGAGCTATTTCCACAGACACTAGGGATGTACCTGGAGAAACCAGGGACAGAGAGCAGAGTTGGTGCAGAGGATTCTTGCGTTATTGACACTGCAGGGACCTCTTTGGAGAGACTCACTGACCCTCAATCTCATCTTTGCCCAGGGCTGTTTAATCTCTGGGACTCAGTTTACCCATATTCATATAGAAAGGCTTTGGCTTTTGTCATAGCACACACTGGAAAAGGAACACGTGTGCAGGGGACACGCAGTGCAGGGGATTCCTCTGAAGCTGAGGGCCACAACCAAGGTCATGAGAGATGGAATCAGAAAAGGAGCAGAGAAAAAAAATAGCAGAGGCAAGAGGCCTCTGGTGAGGGAGAGGCCTCTGGTGACCATGTGGGAAGGGAACCAGGAAGGGGTAGGGCAGGAAGATGGTGGCAGGGTGGGGGGGACACAGACCGTGATGAGGCCCTCCCTGATGAGCTTCCCACATAGTACTTGGCTCGAGCCCAGGGAGGGGGCTGCCCATCTCCAATCTACCTCTGCTTTTCTCCCTCAGGCTGTGCATAAGGCTGTGCTGCTCTTCAATGAGAAAGGAACAGAAACCACCAGGGACACCATTTTGAGTAAGAGGGATTAGTCTAAAGTCCGCACTACCCAATTCAACAGACCCTTCCTAATTATCATCAAAGATGAATACAATGCCCCCCTCTTTGTGAGCAGATTGGTGACTCCCATAGAAAATAACTGACCTCAAGCTTCAGTCATCCTCAACCCCCTGATCTGGGCTATGTCCCCTCCTTGCTGACGTTAAATACAGACTAGCTTCATCCATGCCTGAGTGTATTAGTTACTTTTCTGTTGCTGTGATAGAAACACTGGCCAAAATAACTTATAAAAGGAAGAGTTTATTTGAACTTACAGTACCAGGGGAATTACAGTCCATCATGGCAGGGAGGCATGGTGGCAGGAGGTGG
>NW_008478336.1:0-1709 GCF_000622305.1 Nannospalax galili
CTCTGCCTCCTGAGTGCTGGGATTAAAGGTGTGCACCACCACGCCCGGCTAAGCAAATTTTTAAATATTAAAAATAAATGAAATGACTTCACTAAGATTTTGCAGCTGGTAGATGTAAAGCACTGTAACAGGCACAGGGAAGATGCCAAAGACACGTAAAGCACCGCAGGACCACTGTCGTAAAACAACAGCCACAGGAGCTCAAAGGAGAGGGGGTTGCCTGGGAGAGAATCCCGACAGCCTTCATGAGGGCGATAGGTTAAAAACTTGGCCAGGAGAGGGGAAAAGAATTTTGCTCGTTAATAGAACAGATAGCCCACTAATTCACTCAGTGTGTGCTTGTTGACTATATCCTGTGCTATGGAAGCAAAGTGGCATGATCTGCATGGGAATGCTGGCCTAACTGCCACTAGACTGACTAAGCAAAATGCCACATGGTCACAGGGCTGTAGAGAGAAACCCAGACGCCCAGGTTCATTGCACTCACTCATGCGTTGCCCTGAACATCAGACCAAGGAGTTTGAAATTCACTTCTAGGCAACGCGAAGCTATTCACTGTTTATGACCAGCATAGACAGACACTAGCGTAACAAGCAAGCAATTTCAAAGAGACCACACTAGATGATACAAAATTAAAGGAAGAATTGTAAGAAGTGTGGAGCTGGGTATAATGGTGTCTCAAGTGCCCAGAAAGTGGAGTTCCATGACACGGACTGAACAGCAGCACAAGCCGAAGATGGAGAATGAGCAAAGGGGGCACTTGATGAACCAAACATGAGCAGCCCGGAGTTCTGTGAGAGCAAACTCAGAATGCTGAAGATGTCGAAGAATGAGTGAGAGGCCTATACAAAGTTTTTCAGTGTAATCATGTTATCATAAAATATTTTAAAATTTAAAAAATAGTAACCAGTGAAAAGTAGGCAATAGACGAAAAATGGGGCTATGGTGGGCTAGAGGGAGTGAGGGGGTAGCACAATCATAAATAACAATGGAAAAGATCCAGGAGTGTTTATGTGTTGTAGGGAAGAAGAAAACAGAAAAGGGGACAGTGGAAGGAAATGATTCACTGACAGAATAGCAATCTAGGAAGTATCTTAGGAGAAGTAATAAATGCTTTGGTCTGCCAGTGTCCTCAGAATGCACAGCCCAGATCCAAACACTACATCAACACCCGGTGGAAGAAAAACAAAAGAAACAAAAAATCAGAAACTCCTATCAGATCCAGTTTGATTTTGTTGCGCTTCATTGTCAACCTGACACGATTTGGAATCATCTAGAAGATTAGCCTTCTGGGCATGTTTGTGAGGATGCTTCCAGATTTAATTCAGGAGAGAAGATCTACCATAATGGCACCATTCCATCGGATGGAATTCCACACTGAATAAAAAAGGGATTTAAGGGCTAGAGAGATGGCTCAGGGGTTGAGCACTGGCTGCTCTTTCAGAGGACCCGGGTTCGATTCCTAGCATCCACATGGTGGCTAACGATCCATAATTCCAGTTCTAGGGGATCTGACACTATCTTCTGACCTCCATGGGCATTGCACAACATAGGTGCACTTTCATACATGCAGGTAATACACTCATACACATAAAATAAAATTTTTAAAAATTTTCTAGAGATTTATAGCCAGGTGTGGTGGTATACTCCTTTAATCCCAGCACTTGGGAGCAGAGGCAGGCAGATCTCTGTGAGCTCAAGGCCAGCCT
>NW_008478337.1:0-1712 GCF_000622305.1 Nannospalax galili
TGGAAAATGAAAACTCGGTTCTCCATGCCCCATCAAAATGGAAATTGGAAAATGTGCTCAGTAAAGGCGCACATTGTTTATGGAAATTGCATGAAATGAAACTTATCAGGAATCTTGCATTTGGTGGCATTAGCATAACAGTACTGCATGGAGCAAAGGAGTCTGGGTAAGGAAGCATGCCTTCATGCCTCCTGACTATCAAGAATTGTGATCAATCTTGATAGAGAAAAGATTCCCTTATCTTTCTATCCTCACTAGTATAAGATTATGGACATATAAAGAGAGTATAAAAGACGTAGGCAAAAATTACCAAGGAAAAGGTGATTTTAGAGAGGTGTCAGGTCAGTTAATTAAAACATTATTTAAAACATTGTGATTTTTTTATCCTGTGATGTTTATGCATTTACCAGCTTTAAAAATATATACAAGATTGTTTTCACTTATTTCCCCTTCTAAAGAGACTCCTAATTCTGTATTTGTATCTTATAGTAATTTCCTTAAAGAGCCCACCACTCCCCAAACTGTATAAGCCTGAGGCCCTGCAGCCCCCTGCCCTCCTAGTGGACAGCTAACATGAATTTGGACAAGGCTTGATTTTCTCTGATTTAGAGAACCCTTCCCCAGGCTAGGAACCCAATGATCCCCTCAGGACAAAGACACTTACGGATTTTCTGCCTTTTTTTTAACAGAGTTGGTGTGGACCTGGACGAAAATCTGAAGGAGGAGTCGTCCTCACAGCAGGCAAGTAGGATGTGTGCAAACGTGTGTAAACATGAACTCCTCCAGGGAGTGTTCCATGCTTGTCTAGCATGTAGCCAAGTGTTAGTTCTAAACGGGGTTGCCTCTGCTGATAAAACAAAATGCACAGGAATTCAAGATGTTGATGGTTTTTAACATGTGAGTGAAAGCTCAGAACTAACATATGACAGCCTCTTGTCATATCACAAAACCTGAAAGTACAACATGGGCCCCAAACCATGGCTCCCAGGAGAAGGAGCCCCAAGGTTCACATCCCGCCCAGCATCTAGCTCGCTCTCAGTCCCAGTGAACTCACCCAAAGCCTGTTCAGCACGTAACAAATGGACCCTTTTCCCCTCCTCAGCTTTTCAATCATTAGATCTGGGTGTTCAGAAACGCTAAAAACAAGTGAGGGAAACAGAAACTACTTATGTGATCCATTCCCAACCTGAGAGCAATGCTTATCTAGGAAATGCAAAAAGCCTTTGGGAAAACTGTTCAGAACAAGGTGCTAATCCTTCAAGCAGAGAAAAACTGTTCTCCACACTTTAGATCTGAATCTGAAGTTAAAATAGACTCTGACGGTGACAGTATTGCGTTAGTCATTCCTGACGGTCACTTAATTGAAAACAGATGAAGAAATGTGTGGAAATTTTATACCTTTGCTTCAATTAGAAGTGTGTGGAGATAATTAGGATAAATACGTGGTGTTCCTTAATGATTTGTGTTTTGATCACGTTTGGATTTGAGGACTATCCCTGCTTTGATTTCCTCTCATACTACTGAGGTAGCAGGACTGGCATTTGTTGGCAAGAGGCCACTTCCCTGGCTCAAACGCACAGCAAGAACGAAGAGCCCATGCTCCTCAGAGAAAGCTGGGAAGTGAAGCTCAAGATGAACCAGACTGTTGTGTGCTTTGTTCTCCTGTGACTTCCAAGACCTAGCTATGCTATTTTCATAGACCTGATTGCCCA
>NW_008478338.1:0-1689 GCF_000622305.1 Nannospalax galili
TCTCTCTCTCTCTCTCTCTCTCTCTCTCTCTCTGTCTCATAATTACATAAGCCCTTCAGTTTCCTCCACCATCAAATGGATCCTTTCTCATTAGGATTAAAGACAGGACATGAGATAATGCATGTAAGTGCCTAGCACAGAGACTGGCCTGAGAAATCGCTCAAAACTCTGAGCTATTGGAGTGTACATAGTGCCGGTGCCAAGTCCTCATCTCCTGTTTTCTGTTTGATCCAACTCTATGAGGAAGCATTAACAGACATTCCTGTCCCTTGTTTTGTATAAGGAAACTGAGTTAGCCCTTCTGCAGCACCACATAGTGAGTAGCAGGACCAGGACTGAAGTTGACTGCTTGTAGTTCTGAGATCAGACCAAATTTCACCTTCTCAGGTCTCTTTGCCCCTCCTCCACCTGACACCTGGTGAGAAGGGTCAGGAGAGATGAAAACTCCCTAACCATGGTCATTAAATTCACTTTGGGGGATATCAAAGAATGTTTCTTTGAGGGATAAAGCAGCATAGCTTTGGCCATCATTCTTCTGGAAAAGGGTTTCCATGGAGAAAGTGCCTGTGTTTCCAGAAGGGCCACCTCCCCCTCCCCTCACCAGGGAGCCTGAGCTGCTCTGCACCACTAGAGCAGGAGAAATAAATCCGCTTCCAATCTGCTTAGTTGCAGTCCAGAGGCCAGGAAACACCCACTGCTCCAGCCCCCGCAGAGGCCATATGGGCCTGGACAAGGCAGGATTAAGTGTGCCTGCAGAAGGGGGCGGAAAGGCAGCTGCTCTCATGACCAGGGGCTCCAGAGAAATTCCTCTCCCTGCTGTAGCAGATGGAGAGTCCTTGCTGATTGGTTGCTCAAAGAAGACACTGCCATCCATCTCCAGTGCCTAATGAAGGGTCTCCTCGTCAGCACCATGGAGAGCTGCCGACTCCCGGGTGGTGAGAAGGCATCTGTACTCTCAGGCTGGCTGGAAGAGAAAGGAAAAGAGAGACAGAAATGGAACAGAAGAAAGAACAGATAGAGTGCATGAGAGAGAAGAGCAAGGGACAGAGAGAGACAAGTAGAGTTAGAGGACAGGAAGGGTACACAGACCAAGAGACAGACATAGAGACAGAGACCAGGGGACAGAGACATCAAAATGGCATACAGAAGGGAACTGGATGGAACGCAAATCTTGGGTTAAGCTCTCTAGGCTGTACAACACAAATGCCAGCCAACAAGTGTCAGGTACTTTCTGTGAACTAGCTGTGCACCTAAGCCATTGATCTTCACAACTGCCCTACAGAGGGCTGCTGAAATCATCCCGTTATGTTGTTCTGTTTTTCAGGTGAGAAGCAAGCCACATCACTCTCAGCAGACATATCCCACCAGCACTCGACAATAGAAATGGTCTTTCTCTCCTGAGAACCACATATAGATTTGGGCTGCTGATGTTGAAAATATCTCTTGTATCTCTACATGTAACTGCTTCTCAAACTGAAGCTGTTCTTCCGAAAAGTCAGGTTTGTCTTCCTATACTCTAAAATGTCAGGGTTTTTGCTACCTCAGGACCTTTGCATTTGCTGTTCCTCCTGCCTAGAACTCTATTTCCCATATCTTTTTCATAGCTTTTAAATATAATTCAGAGCTGCTACAAGTCACTCCTTAAAGAGAATTTTCATGAATTCTTCATGTCAGTGTCAATATCATACA
>NW_008478339.1:0-1709 GCF_000622305.1 Nannospalax galili
AAAACACAAACCCAGGCTGGTCATGGAGGTACATGATAGGCAGAGTTCTACGAGTTTGAGTCCAGCCCGGTCAGCATAGCCAGTTCTAGGCTAGCCAGCACTACAACGAGAGACCCTATTTCAACAATAGTGACAACAAAAACAGAAACAGAATGAAAAGTCATCCATAATTTTCACAGCAATTTTTTATCCTAATGCAGGGTTACCATGATATTTCATTTTTTATGACCACACTCATATTCTTTCTTGTAGATATTTGTGAACAGGTTTTAAATTATCTAACTGATCAAAACCAATGTCTTAATAATACCTCATTCATTTTCACTGCCAATTTCCCTTTGGTTTTTCATTCTAAAGTCTCCACAACTCATTCACTGGCCCACCGTAAGCAAGCCCTTGTGTTTGCACAATACCGCAAGTCCTTATTTACTTGTCCACAATGCATCTTGCATTCCTATATTACATAATTTGGCCTTCATTAGTCAATAGGAAAAACAGAACAGTGGCAGAATATGAACGAATTCAACGATCTCTCTGAAAGTCCTTTCGGAACTCTGGAGCAGCGCTCCAATGTCTGCCATCTTTCTATCTGACTACTTTCAAAGCCATTGTGCTGCCAGCAAGTAAGAAAGTACGACGCAACCAAAAACAATAAAATTTCATGCTGTCTGCATAAAGAAATCTGTTCACTTGGTAAAGTTTTTCAAGGATTTCTAACCCCTCCCCGTGTTACATTTTAAACCTCTCATCTGAGATCCTCTCTCCCCTGTCAATTCTCCTGGGAGGATTTGTGCTTCCCAAATCTCACATTGGTCCCACTGGCTTTTCCTCCGCTGTCTAAGCTAAACTTCCACCTCACCACTTAAGTTTTCACTATCCCATGAAACACTTTTGACCCTTTTCTCTATCATGTGAACCATGCACAATCCAGTTTTCAAAATCAGACTGAAATTTTATCTCCTCATGTCAAAGAGAACTAATTTCATTCTGCCCTCTGTTTTCACAGCACACACATCCAGCCTCCTTTTACTGCTGATCTTGTTGCATTTTAATGCGTTTGCTTGTCTGTCTTCTGTGTTGTATTGTGGTTTCTAACAGTGAGGAAATGAAGCTTATTTTTCTTTGCACCTGCAATGCCTGAACATAGATGGATTAACTTTTCTCAGTCTTTAAGTCACTCCATGCACCCTGGTTAGAACAGATCCCACAGGTTTCTCTCACTGAGGACTTTATTTTCCACTTGGATTTTGATATTCCGTCTTTGTTTTGATAAGCATTTTCTTTATTACTGTTATACGTTTGAGACTGTTTCAAGAACAAACCAAAGAACTTACTAATGTTCTTCCTAGTGTTTCTTTTACAAGAACCTGACCTTTCTTTCCAATGGACATGATCAAGTTCAAGCCTTCACTGCCTCTGTCTCTGCTGCTCCTGTGGCTGAGTTCTTGCCCTTGCTGCCTTATCCCACTCCCTGAGTCCATGCTTGAGCCCAAATGAACTTCAACGAACCGTATTTCTTACAAGGTCAGTAATTTCACATGATTTTTCAATATTTTATTTATTTATTTTTTATGCATATGCATGTATTGGCTGCATGTAGGTAAGTGCACCCATGTGGTGCAGTGCCCATGGAGGACAGAAGAGGCTGTCGGATCCCTTAGAACTGGAGTCATGGACAGTTGTTAGCTGCCATGTGGGTGCTGGGATTC
>NW_008478340.1:0-1712 GCF_000622305.1 Nannospalax galili
AAACAAACAAAAAACCCCTCCAGTTCACCCCAGAGAAATGATAGAAAAAGAAATACAGTGTTCATGGACCTGGAGTGTCGTTGTTAATATTTAATTTCTTCCAAAAGACAAACTCAATATAAAGTTTGTACAAAATGTTGCATGATAGTCAGAGGACCCTCAAGAAAGCTGAACAAAATTCACTGAGTTAAACTACATGATTTTAAGTAGTACTACAGAGCTGTGATAACCAAATAAGTGTGTGGTATTGGTATAAGTACATATACAAAAGTAGACTATAGTTCAGACAGTGTATATTCAGAATGAATTCTACAAAGATACAAAATCAGTTTTCTGGAAAATGCAGCCTTTTCAACAAAGGGCAGAATCCACAGAAATCTTTATGAGTTAGAGATCGACAAATTTCTAGATAAGAAACCAAATCATGATCTAGAAAGGAAAGTACCTGTAGATTAGATTGTATCAAAAATAGAACCATGAACTAAATGAAAATATAGACTATAGACCAGAAATAAGTATTTATGAATCTTGTTTATGAGAAATCGCATATCCAGAATTTCACAATCTAATAAGAGAACAACAACTTAATTAGAAATAGGCAAAGTTTTTAAATAAATAATTCAGGAAAAATATGATGGCCAGTTAGCCTATGAGGAGAGAGACGCTGAACACCACTGATCACTAGAGAAATGCAATTGAAAGAAGAGTGAGGTAACAGCCCATGCTCTGGAAATGGCTTCACCCAAAAAGACAGTCTCACATGTTTTTAACAAAGACTTGAAGGATTCGAATCACTCCAATGCATAAGGTCAGGTTGTGAAATCATTAGAACTTTTCAGGAAAGAGTCTGGATGTTTCTGAATAGCTTAAGATGGCATGCATTTTATGATTCATTGCCTCTACTCCTTGAATTTTATCTAATTGAAAAGAATACTCAGGTAACAGTTCATAAAAATTTGTGAGTTTAAGAGGCTCTCAAAATTACATAGGCAATTGCCACAGCCCTAGACTGCCTCCCAGAATGTGAAGGTAATACCGTATTGCTGAAAACAGGACATACTTAGGACACAGGTCTTGGAGCAATGGAGCTGGAACTGACCTAGAATCCACCTTTCCTGAAGGTTAGCTCTTACAGCTTTGGAGAGCACATGCAAGCTGTTAAAGGAGAACATCAATCGATGGTCCAGCCCCAGCAATGACCAACACAGCAAACAACATTGGTGCACTGGTGACACTCTTATCTCAGGAGTAATCACAACAGCTACCTAATTGGACTTAAAACTCACCCAATGGTAAGAAACTCATATAGTTCTGTAACCTAACCAAATACACAGTGCTGGAGAGGTCATAGATCTCAGAGAAGACCCCAATCGTCTTGCATTCCTAGACAAATGTTATTTCTTATTATGTGCAAAATATGTGTCCTTAAATTTACAGGAAAATTTCCCAGTTACCACCCATAAAATAAGTTTCTTTTTCAACAGACAGAGATTACTACAGAGTTCCACAACTGGTCACACACAGAGATTGTGAATTGCCCAAATCTAAGTGTCACATCTATCACGCAACCTCTACACCTAAGGCTCACAGAACGTAGAACAGAGAATAAAGAGGACGCTAATGCATCTTTCAATTCTCATCAATGACGCTCCCTCGAGCAACAGAGGCCATGAAAACAAAAGGCCACAAATGCCTAAAACATAGAGAATAAG
>NW_008478341.1:0-1661 GCF_000622305.1 Nannospalax galili
TGAAGGTTGCTCATCATCATTACAGCTAAGACCAGGGGATGGAAATGATGCCAGGTGGAGCTCAGTGTAAGCTCAGGCTCTGGAGTCATCCCAAAATGGCCAACCTTGGCGAGCGCGTCCAGCAATGTGCTTCAGTCTTACCTTCTCTTGCCTGTTCTCTTTGTACCTGTGCTTGTTATCTTCCATTGCTCCACACTGTCAAAACGCAGACCGTCCTTCCATGTCCAAAACCTGGGGTGCTCCCTGGTCACCTGCCTCCTACTACACCTTCTCAGACTGCCCAGGTGCTGACTGCTCATCTGACTTCCTTCTTCCCACTTTATGCCTTCTGACAGAGTGTCTTGAGGGCAGGGGACCTGTGTACTCCCATGCACTCTTGGTGGTGGAGTGGACTCACCTCTGTGCAGGAAGGTTTGGTGAGACCTCTCTGGGTCTAGTGTGTGCATACCACCTTTGGCCTCCAATCCCACTACTAGGTGTTTGTTCTCTGGAGATAGTGAAGGAAGTGTCCGTTGATTTCCATTCTGCAGCATAGCAGAACCTCAAAGATGCTCAGCGTTGCTCTAAAGCAGGAGACGCCTCGTCTTCCTCAGAGCAAAGGTTCAGGCAGCCTGGTCGTTGGGTCTTCATTTCTGTTGCCTCATTAGATGGAGCCTGCCAGCTTTCTCTGCTGTAAATTTTCTATCTTCCCCTGATATTTTATTAGGAGGGTCTTCAGAACTGTAGATTTATTTCTTATCACCTGAACTAATTTTAATACCATTGAGAATCCCTGCCTGAGCCAGTCATCACTATGGTGTTCCACTGTGTTTCTTCTTTCATCATGACGTTGACATCTGTACATTAAAATTATACTAGAAGGCAGAACTTTCTTTTCCATTAAAAATATCAATTATTTATATGAGTATGGTCTTATGAATTCTTGTTATATTGGTCACAGTTCATGAACAAAATTATTTTGTTTCTCAGATTTTCCTAAATTTGGTCATTAGCATGCCCTTAAAGTTGACTTCACTGACCTATATTTTGATATTCCCCACTGTTTTGAGCTCTGCCTTACATTTTGGTCCAGTTTTACAGTGTAGCTTGTCTGCCCCATCCCTGGAGTCAGCCATGGCTTCTGTGATATTCTTGCCAGAAGTACCTTTGCCTGCATTTAATATGAAATCAATATCAGACAAACCCAAATTTAGGGATGTTCTTCCAAGTTGCTCATTTAGGAGAATGATCAAGGAATAATTCCAGATTAAAAGAGACTGAGGAGGTGGGGAGATTGTGCAGTCAGTAAAGTGCTTGCCTAAAATACAGAAGGACTTTAGTTTAATCCCTAGAACCTATGCAAAAATCTGGGCACCATGACACACACCTGTAGTCCCAGGGATGGCAAGATGGGAGGTAGAGACAGGTGGATCCTTGGAACTTGTTGGCCAGCCAGCCTAGACTACTTGGCAAATTCTCAGGCCAATGAGAAACCCTGTCTCAAACAAAAGGAGAGAAGGAGCTATAACAAGGTAGCCCAGGTCATTCTCTGACTTCCACATGCTTGATATTGCTAGATATGCATGTTTGCATTCACACCTACTCCCACACACATGCACATACTCCCCACCCCAATGCGCGCGCGCGCACACACACACACACACACACACACACACACACAC
>NW_008478342.1:0-1712 GCF_000622305.1 Nannospalax galili
GAAAATGGGCTATCATATCGCAAGGGCAAAAATGAATTTTTAGAAAACTCATCAATGTCCTCAAGTAGGACTGAGGAAGTAAAGGTCTCTATGAAACAGAAACAAAAATACAGACTAGACTGGCACGAAAATCAAACTAGGCACTATAAGGAATAAGCATAGAGCAGGTTGACATACAAATCTAACTGGATACCATAAGGAAGAAAGCTAACTAATTTTACAATAGTAAAATAAAATCTAATTTAGAGACTGCATCTGATGCTGTCAAAAATAAAATCAGTGAGGTGGAGCAAGCCTGAAAATTCATTCAAAATGTAAAGGAAAAGAACAGAGATAAAAATGAGATAACATGATACATAAAACAAGACTCAGAGAACTTGGGACAGACAGGGAGTCCAAAACAAAAGAAAATTGTTGGTGTCAGAAAAATTATCAAAGACATAATTGAAGAAAAATTTCAAGAGTAAGTTTCCATGTCAGAGGGGTTGATAGCAAAACTTAAGGAAAAATAGTCTAAAAGCAATATAGCATCAATAAAGAGACAGATGAGAAAAATGGAGAATGTGATGCAGAAGAAACCATGAGAGTTAGAGAAAATAAAAGGGCCAAAAAGAGAAAAAGAAAAATGTGGAATTACAGTCAATCAAGCATCGTCACAAAAGACAGACTGTTCACAATAGTAGATATTGTAGGCCCCTCCCTGCCCACACGTAACAGAATACCCTTAACACTACAGTGTGCTTGGTCTGATTTCCAGCTGCTAGCTCTGAGTGTCTGCAAGTGCTGGCCAGACAGTAAGCCCGAGATCTGTTCTACCAGCGAGAGGCAGGATTTAGTAATTAAAGGCCCGGGTTCACTCATCTCACTGATATGATACCTTTAAGAAATGCCCTTTAACTGGCCCAATGAGCCAGTCCAGTTCTGATTCAATGTGGTTCAGCTGCAGGTATGCACAGAAGGAGTATCTAGGGAACACTCCTTCTAGACCCTCTCTGGCCTGTCTTCGTCTGTGTTCCATTATTTCCCTACTCCTCTGACTTCATCTCCCAAATAAGCTACTTGCTTTAGGACTCTTGCCTCAGAGTCTAATTCTCTGGGAATTCAAAATGAGACAGCCATGATGGAAAACCAAAATAGTACCAGACTGTTCTCAAGTAGTTATGGTCAGGAAACTACAGTGTAGTTTCTTCATGTTTGAAGAGAATGATTTGGGGCCTGAAAATGTAATGTTCAGCCAAGTTGGTCATTGGTAGCAGTAACGGGAAGACATTTCCAACTAAACAGGAGCCTGGAAAATTCTTTTTAAAACATTCTTTCGGCCTTTAGAGAGGTAAATCAAAGAAATCCAAAAACAAAGATTTTTATGAGTCGGTAGCTTCTAAATCTCAAGACAGCTGCCCTTATGTTTCATGTAGTTAACGATAGCTGACATGTATGAGATACTCACAAGAATCAGAAACTGTACTGAGGACCTTACCTATAGTATTTCACTTTATTTTCACAGTAACTTGATGATATACATGGTATTATTACCCCCAAAGTGAAAACACAGCCATTGAGAAATTAAGGTCCCCATAATGACAGAGCTCTAAAGTGGCTACATAGATTCAGATACCATGGCCTGACTTCAGAACTCTTTCACAATCACTATGCTTGCCCTTTATCACTCTTTAAGGAATCTCTGCCTATAAATGTAAACCCCAGTTTACTCG
>NW_008478343.1:0-1713 GCF_000622305.1 Nannospalax galili
CAGGGACCCGGAGAGCCCAACGTGCTCACCATGCCCACTGGGACTCCCCTCTTAAATTTCTACCATCTCTCAATAGCACTATGAGCAAAGTTCTAAGCCTTTAACCAGAGGGCTCTTGGGAGACACTATCCAAAACTTAGACCTGACCCTCTAAGAGTTACATAGAAAAAGAACAGCAAACATTTACACTGTTCTTCATCATCTGCAAAGCCAATTTATTTATTTTTTCACAACCTAACTGTAAGCTAAATATGGTAGAGCCATTTTAAAGATAGAAAAACTCATACTCAGAGATGTGAGTGTCTTGACCAAACTCACATCAATAATGGGACCAACTTCAGACAGAAATTAAATTTAAAAGTCAGGTTTGGAACTCACTTTCCAGTGTTCTTTTGCTATACCAGCCTATGTCAGCCTCTCAGGAGCATGTAATAGAGTAAACAGACATTCTTCTATGCCCTTGAATGTTCTAGTGTCCCCCCTGCCTAGACCATAATAGCCTCTAAGTCAGAGACTGTTATACGTTTCTCAGATTTCCCATAGCTTCATCTAGTATAATTCTGAGCACATAACAGACTCTCAATAAAGAACTGCTGATTGATTGAAACCCACAAACATTTCTCAGAAAGAGACAGAGGGAAGACATTGTTTTAAAACAAGAGATTTTCTATCTTAGATCCATGATTGCAAATCCAGAAGCTATTGTTTAATTCTTCAGTGTTTTTGACATCAAAGCATTTCTCATGCTTGGCAAATTTTATTTTCCTATTTTGGTTTCTGCATTGAAAAAGACCTGAGGGTTCAAGCTGCATTTACAGATTTGTTTGATGTAGTTTCTTTCCTAGTTAGAAAAAGCAGAGCT
Source organism: Nannospalax galili (assembly GCF_000622305.1). NCBI lineage: Eukaryota > Metazoa > Chordata > Mammalia > Rodentia > Spalacidae > Nannospalax > Nannospalax galili. Next base: position 863 of record NW_008478343.1, read on the forward strand.
TATAGAAGTCAACACCATATACCTTCCAGATCTCCCTTTAAGGAGAGGACTGTGTCTGACTCTTGGCGGGCCCTTGGCCCCAGCCTTTAGCCATCAGCCCTTCAAGGACTGCCTTGGGTTAGAGTGAGCTACCCTGACCGAGGACTGCCCCCATTTTCAGAGTGGAACACTGATCAGGATCAGTGCGTTGTGCTAAGTCCTGGCCAACTTGGCCCCACTCACCCTTGCTCTGCAGGGGCAGTCTTACTTCAGAGCTCCCTGTGGGCTAGTAGACAACTTGAGCCAATGTCTTTTGCCAATTCCTGCTTCCCTTTCCTTTCTTCCTCAAGTGAAGAACCCAGGGCTCTCTTCCGACTCTGTGTGTAGAACTCTTCTTACATCTGACAATACTATTCAGAGATAGGAGTGACTAGTGAGAGGCAGGGGAAGGGAGGGCTTTGTGGGTCCACGTGAAGAAGAGGAATGCTCTACAGATCACCAAGAGCAGCTGTGTCCATAAGCAGAATATCGTTAAAGCTGATGGTGTGTTACATGGGGGATGTCTGGGTGTGTCTTGTGTCTTTGCTCAGCATCCTTTGTGCCTCACTATTCTCTGAATGACAAATGGGTGACAGCACAGGCTGGAGGAGGGCTCCTCAGGGATTCTCAGAGCTTTTTAGTGTTAGCTCAGCCCCTGGAAGGTTTCCCACATCTTCTTCCCTTAAAGCTATGTAGAGGATTTTCTTGCTTTTCAATAGCTATAATCTTGATCATTTCCAGTACACTGAGTGGGACAGTGTCCATGATTACAGCTTCAAATTAAAATGGGGAGAAAGAGGGTCCCCTAGAGGGTTCTTAGTCTCATTCATAAA
>NW_008478344.1:0-1712 GCF_000622305.1 Nannospalax galili
AGGGGACATTGTGATGTCACCTTGGAGCATTGTGATGTCACATTGGAACATTTAGATGTCACATTAGGACATTGTGATGGCGTAGGGATTATTGACATGACACATTTTGGCATTGTGATCGCACAATGTGCACACTATGATGTCTCATAGGAGCTCTGTGGTGACACATTGGAGCACTGTGATGTCACATTGGATCATTGTGATCATACATTGGGGCATTGTGATGCCATAGTGAGCATTGATTTGACACATTGAGGCATTGTGAGGGGACATTCAGCATTGTGTTAGCACACAGCATTGTGAAAGTACATTGGTGCAATGTTATGGAACACTGAGCACTGTGATGAAACATTTAACATTGTGATGACACACTCACTGCGATGGCATGTTGAACATTGCTATGACACATTGTGGCAATATGATGGTACATAGGGGCATTGTGATGACACATTTTTCCATTTTTAAGGCACACTGAGCACTGTGAGGACACATAGGAGCACTGTGAAGACAAACTGGAGAATTGTGATGTCATGTTGGAGCATTTGATGACAGATTAATGCACTGTGATGACACATTGGTGCATTACAATGGCACATTCAACATTGTCGTGGCACATTGAAACATTATGATGACTTTTTAGAGCCCTGTGATTGCACATTGAACATTTTTGTGACAAATTGGTGCATTGTAATGGTACGTGGGGCATTGTGATGGCACAATGAACCCTGTGATGTCACATTTGAGCATTGGGATGACACATTGGGATATTGTAATGGCATAGTGAGCATTGACATGACAGATTTTGGCATTGCAATCACACAATGAGCACGATGATGTCACATTGGAGCACTGTATTGACACTTTGGAGCACTGTTATGTCATGTCACATTGGAGCATTGTGAACACACATTGGGGCATTGTGATGCCATAGTGAGCTTTGATTTGACACATTGGGGCACAGTGAGGGGACATTCAGCCTTGTGATGGCACACTGAGCATTGTGATGATACATTTTGATTCCAGGTTGACTAATTGAAGCATCGTGGTGACACATTGGGGCACTATGACGACACATTCGGGGTATTGTAATGGAACACTGAGCATCGTGATGACACAATGGGGCTTTGTGATGGGACACTGAGCATTGTGATGGCACATTGATCATGATGATGACATATTGTAGCATAGTGATGATACAGTGCTGCTTTTTGATGGCACACTGAGCATTGTGATTGCACATTGGAGCATTTTGATGACATAATGGAGCATTGTGATGGGATATTGAACATTGTTATGACACACTGAGGCATTGTGATAGCACATTCATACATCGTAATGTCACACTGAGCATTGTGATGGTACATTGGAGCATTGTGATGACACATTGAAGCAGTATGTTTGCACATTGACCATTGTGATGATACATTGGTGCAATGTTATGGAGCACTTAGCACTGTGATGAAACATTCAACATTGTGATGGCACGTCGAAGCACTATGATAACATGTTGGAGCACTGCGATGGCACATTGAACATTGCTGTGAAATATTGGGGCAATATGATGGAACATAGGGGCATTGTGATAACATATTTGTCCATTTTTATGGCACACTGAGCATTGCGGTGACATATTGGAGAATGGTGATGACACATTGCAGCAGTGTGATGGCACACTGAGCACTGTGATAACACATTAGGGCATTGTGATGGCA
>NW_008478345.1:0-1713 GCF_000622305.1 Nannospalax galili
CACTACTCACACCTGTAGGTCTAGAGGTGAGAAATCAAGGCATAGAAAGAATACTCCCAAATGCACTCCTGTGTAGGTACTGACTTGCTGGGTCACCCAATTCCGTTAGAGCAGGTAAGCAGTCACAGAAAAAGCCCCATGAAGTCCTCTCAGCCACTGGAACAGGCGTCTTGAAAAACTGTGTGAAGGGAAGCTGGCACCTCTCAACTGTAGATGAATACCAGGAGCCCAGGGTCTGCATCCCACACAGCCCGGGGGCAATCTAAGCTTCAATTTGTATGATCCCTACAGACAGCCTCAACACACCTGCACTGGCCCTTCCATGCCATCCGCCAAAGCATGACAACTTTAGAATGAAGACACTCAGGCTGGCAGACAGATCCAGCAGCAACAGTAACGTCTATGGGCAGCTCATCTGCTGCTCTAACCACTAAACCCTGAGCCCTGTGAAAAGTATATAAAGTTTTACAAGTCCTAGAGAATTCTTGTACTTAAGAGAGCAATTTTTTAAAGAAAAAATGGCTTTCCATGAACTCATCTTCCCCACAGCAGATATGCTGTTTCCCTCTAATTAGAGGTGCCATCAAATCCAGATGAGTGGCATCCCTTGGGGACTCTCACATTCTCGGGATTGTAGCAGCTATTCCCACCGTAATTCAGTGGACTGACAGGAACGCCAACAGAGCTATGTCCACAGCTCCTTCTGGACCAGGAAGGTGGCTGAGTGTGATGATTCCTGGCATGCAAGGTGGGAGCAGCTGCTGGGCTGGCTAAACAGACTGGAGGCTGAGTCTGCAGATGAAGGGGGACCTGAAGGAGCCCAAGTACAGATGTCCATCATGTTCATGTGCCTCACTCACATAGGTGGCCACCAGTCCATCAGGATCATGCAGACTTCTCCGGATGGCACCGCTGTCACTGATTTCCAGGACGAGGCTATACCGTGGCACAAACTTCATTACTGTCTCCTGACTGAACAGCTGGAAGAGAAGTAACAGTGATGACAGCTTATCTTCTGACTGCAAGCAAACTGACCACAGGTGTCTCATCATCTAGGAGGAGCGCAGCATCCTGAGGACAGGGAAGACTCACAGAGCAAGGTCAGAATCATGCCCCAAATCCCATAAAGATCAGATCAAGGAGACCAAGCCGGCACATGGACAGCAATGATCTAGCTAACCACAGAGAACAGTAAGACTTATTCCAGGAGACTACTATGCTAAAGCCAAGCTGAGAACCATCTTGGTCCAACAGAACACTGGGTCAAAATCAGTAAAGAGCAACCAAAATAAGCCACAGGTCCTCTAATTAGGGTCAGTGTACTCGAGAAGTGCAAGAGGCAAATGATGTTCACATTCCCAAGAGCCTGGGGAGGTTACGTCAGCAAGTCCATCCTACGATATCACCTCTACACAGCACATTCATCTTTCTTGAAGCCTGTCGGCAGCCCCTCATGTGCATGCTCCTGCACTGAATGCTGAGCTGGGGACCTCTGGTACCCTGAGCACAGCTATGATCAGATATGAACTTGTGGGGCTGATGAAGAGTTTTAAGCAGAGAAACCACATGGGAGAAAAACTAGAAACTATGATAGTGTTCTATTGACTATGACCAATGGATGGTGATTAATATGCAGGTTTCAAACTTTTAACCCAGGAAGAATGACAAAACAGCTATAAATGTCTAATAAATAATGTCTCTTAATCACTGAAA
>NW_008478346.1:0-1714 GCF_000622305.1 Nannospalax galili
GGGGAGAACAGAGAAAGCAGTCCCAAACATATTTTAGTCACTCTGTTCTTTCATCTCAAAATTCGGGAAGCCCAGAGAGTGGAAGGTGGGAGACAGGAGGACCAAGAGTTCCATCTAGGCCAGCCTGTGCTATAGTGAGACTATAAAACCCAAAGCTATCCTTTTGAGAGGTGGCTGCAGGAAAACCCCAGCCTTATGTCCTTCTTTGTTGGCCATGCTGTTTGGTTTGATACTTGAGGATGTGTCTGCGGAAAAGGTCCATTATAAACATGTCCAGGCATATAACTGGAAAACACGGGAAGACTGGTTGTAGAGCAGGTGCCGTCTTAGCCCTGTCTCAGAGAGCACAGAAAAGGTGCCAGGTGTGATTAAAAGTTACTGGGCAAAAATGCTGGCATCTACCAGAGCATTTCTGTAGAAAGATACTGTCGATACAGTCCATTAATTTGAGGTGCTGGTGGATGGATGATTGTGGTAGGAAAACAAATTAGCTATTTGCCCCAGGAACTTAGGTTTGGCTATATCTGAATAACTACCTTTAACTCAAGCACACCACACAACTCTCTTCATTAACTGGAATGTGTCCTGTAGCAGTGTTAATAAGAGTCAACAAAATTAAAATTAAATCTTTTCATTAAATTATCAGGTATTTTAAAACAGTGTTATATAAAATAATTTTAATTATGTTGAAGGTAGAGAATTTAATATTTCTGTTCCAAAATTCCCGTAAAATACCATGCTTCCTTCCCTGTACTTTGTAAACATTTGTTAGAGCAACAAAAGAAGTGAGAGGCTGGGGAACCGCTTGCTGTGGCAGTGCAGTTGGCCTCCTGTCACTCAAAATTTGAGGGTTCACCTGCTGAAAGGAAATAGCATGTGGATTTTCCCTAAGAAACAGTCTAAATTAGTAGAGTTTTTATACATGCGTCTTTGCTCACTGCCCATTTCTTAAGCTTGTTACATTAAAAGACAAAATAAAAGCTACTTTGAGGTATAAGCCACAAACCCTAAAATTTATGAACCCTGTAAAGTTTGTACAACTCAGTGTGGGACATTTGGAATTGAGCAGACTATCTCTACCTATACGGGAGGTCTTTTTGAAATTTTACATGAAATAATAGAAAATGATGGGCCACTATGGGACTGGAAAGGTTGCAGGTGCTGGTCAGAATGGGTTGTCATTGAGAGAACTGGGATATGATAGCATTTGACACCAGCTAGATTCATTTGTTTCTGTTGATCCAGTTTTCAAAAAATCAGTATAATTGAATCAGTGGGGTATGTTTAATTTCTTCTCGATGGAGATTGTTAAGTCCTTACCAGCCTTTCTTGATGTTATACATGGTAACTGAAAGTCAGTACAGCTTAGTTCTCTAGAACCAAGGAAGGGGAGAATTAATCTACCCACGCCCCCTTATTTTAAAAACAGTGTTAATGATGTTGGGGCCATCTTGCCTATGACATTTCAAGTACTTTTTGCTTTACAGTGCTGCTTAAAACTTAGCACCTGAAGTTCTGGTGTCTTAGCACCAGTATACCTACCATTCTCTGTGACTATTTCTTTTTTCTTAATTAATTAACTAATTAACTAATTAATTAATTAATTAATTTAGTCTTTTTGAGACAGGGTCTCCTTTTTGCTTTACAGTGCTGCTTAAAACTTAGCACCCGAAGTTCTGGTGTCTTAGCACCAGGATACCTACCATTCTCTGTG
>NW_008478347.1:0-1688 GCF_000622305.1 Nannospalax galili
GTGTGTGTGTGTGTGTGTGTGTGTGTGTGTGTGTGTGTCTAGCCTGGAACTTGCCAAGTAGGCTAGGCTGGCTAGCTAGTGAGTCTCAGAGATCCACTTGTCTCTGCCTCTCCAGTGTCAGGACTATAAGCATGTATCACCATGTTCAGTTTTGTTTTTTAATTAATGTGTGTTCTGGGAATCAAACTCAGGCCCTCATGTCTGTAAGGCAAGCAAGCACTTTACCAGCTAAGCTATATCCCATCTCCCTGCAACTCTCCTTTGACTGTACTTGTCCTTCTGTATTTCTATTGTGTTTCTTCTCACAGGCAAACTTCTTGGTTATATTAGTTACTTTTCTGTTGCTGTGATAAAACTCCATGACCAAGGGAACTTATAAAAGGAAGAGTTTATTTGAACTTATGGTTTCCAGAGGGTTAGCGTCTATAATGGCAGGGAAGGCATGGTAGTAGAGGTGGCCAGAGCAGAAAGTTGAGAGATCACACCTTCAGGCAGGCACAGGAAGCAGGGAGCCACTGGAAATTGAGCAAGGCTTAAAATCTCTCAAAGTCAGCCCCTAGTGACATGCCTCCTTCAGCAAGGCCACACTCCTAAAGCCTCCCAAAACAGTACCACCAACTGGGGACAAAATGTCCAAATACTTGGAGTCTGTGGGAGACATTTTCATTCAACCCATTACACTTGGGAACTGACTCAATTCACTGTCTACTTTCTCATCTGAAGCTCAATGGACATCTAAGCTTAAGAGCTTGCTGGGTGGGAAACTAGGTTCCCTCACTTGTTGTGTAGCCTTTGGTGGATTACTTAATCTCTCTGAAACTAAAATGGTGGAGAATGGGTGCAATAATAGTGTCCACCCATAGGATTTCTACAAAGATTAAGTGAGTAAACGTATGAAGCCCTAAAGACAATGACTTCCTATTAAAAGTTATTCATTAAGCATGCCTTTTGTTACTAATACAATCTGTCTGTCTCAACCTGTTTTCTGCTACTATCACAGAATACCATAGACTGGGTAGTTTATAAACAACACGAATTTGGCTCATGGTTCTGGAGGGCTAGGGGCAGTTCAAGAACATACTGTCACCTGGTGAAAGCCATTGTGTGTCATAATGAGCAGAAGACAAGCAAGCATGCGAAGACAGAGAGAGGAAAACAGAGCAAATTCATCTTTTTCTCAGGAGCCTACCCCTGTTATGACTAACCCACCTGTATAATGGCACTCATCCATTTACTAGACAGAGGCCTCATGACTGAATCACTTCTTAAAAGTTTCATCTCTCAGCCAGGTATGGTAGTGCATGCCCTTTAATCCCAGAACTCAGGAGGAAGAGGCAGGAAGAATCTCTGTGAATTCAACACCAGCCCAGTCTCTATAGTGAGTTCCAGGCCAGTCAGGGCTACATAGTGAGACCCTGTCTCAAGAAACCAAAAAAGCAAAAGGAACAAAAGGTTCCATCTCTCACCCATCACTGATCAACATGAAGCGAACAGAGAATATGAGACTGCAGAGTGCTTAGCCCGGAATTGGACATCTATATCAAACCATCACCTCCCAAGGCTCAGGGCCCATTGCAGAAGAAGGGTAGAAAGATTGTAAGAGCCAGAGGTGGTAGATAACTACAAGGAAACAGTGTTTTCCAGATAGCAGGACAGTTACTCATGAACTCACAGCAATAATGACAGCA
>NW_008478348.1:0-1713 GCF_000622305.1 Nannospalax galili
CCTCTGCCTTCCGAGTGCTGGGATTAAAGGCGTGTGCCACCACGCCCGGCCAGTTGTGGATTTTAACTAGGTCCCCTGGAGGTTGCAAAAGAGTGAGCAGGGGGCGGGCAGAAAACACAGGCACTGGGGGACAACAGTCTTCATGGTGTGGTTTCCATCTGAAATGTCCTCCAACCTGGCCCTAGTCTAAGGTGGTGGAAGCCTTTAAAAGGTGGGCCTAGCCATTGGAGATGCGTCCTGGAAGAAGACTGGGGGGCTCTGGTCTCTTCTTCCTTCTCCCTTTCTTCCCAGCGTCCATGAAATAAGCTGCTTTGCTCCTGTGCGCTCTAGTCGTGCTGTGCAGCCTCACGCAGGACAGTTAGCCATGCTGAAATCTCCAAAACGGTGAGCCATACTAGCTTTCCTCTTCCTAAACTGCGCGTATCTCAGATATTTGGTTACAGTAATAGAAAGCTGACTAACACCTCCAGTGACCTGAAACTGAACCCCAGCTGGGAGGGAAAACATTGAGGCCATGTACAGTGTTTTTTTCAAGTTTTGCCTTGGGTGAGCCTGCCTTGAGAATTCCTCATCAGGAGTCATTGTCAGGGTGCTTGCAGGCTTGAGGTTGAATCTATACCCATAATCAATCTCTTAATAAATAAACGAACAAAAATTTTCCTCAAAGCAAAAGTGTGATTATAACTGATTCTCAGGTGGCTGGCAGGGGAAAATCTTCATTTGTCTGTGGATAAACACACTTTCAAATCAGGTTTTTAAGAACTTACTCAAAAATCCTTCATAACCAACACCACTAGAAACTTCAGGAAGCAAGGTTGGCATCAGTGTAACGAGAACTAGATGGCACACATTATTCCCAAACTAGTAGGTTGTGGTAAGGAAGAAAGGCTCATCCATCTGAAATGGAAAGCAGTCAATAGAATCCTTAAAATGAGGCTGTAGAAATAAAACCAAATGCATTGATAGTCACAATCAAATAAAGAAAACTAAACACTTCAATAAGGAGTCCGAGCTTAGTTAAAACTTAAAAAAACAACAACAACAAAAAACTAGTTCTATGTTGTTTATCTGAAACTCACAGAAAACATAGAAAGACTGAGATAAGATGATGGACAGAATGATAGTTGTCTGCAGATGCAAAGACACATGGAATGGGCTGGGGATGTGTCAGTGGTAGAGTGCTTGCCTAACACAAGTGAGGCCCTGGGTTCCGTCTCCGGCACCTGAAATAAAAAACATATGGGTATGTGGAGTTCCATAAACAATATTTCTAGTGATAAAGAGGCACACCCTTGAAATCCCTGCACTGGAAGGCTGAGGCAGAGGATCACAAGTTCAAAGGCTGCACAGGTGAGAGGCTGTCTCATAAAATAAAGACAAATAAGAAAGGAAGGCATTTTGATAAAAATTTCAGTTCCAGATCCACATAGAAAAATTGAGAAGCCATGGTGGTTTCATGTGAGCCAAGCTACACTGGCTAGGGGGCGTCTCCAAAGCAAGAAAAGGAACAGGGAGAGCTGGGCTCAGTGCCAATCAGGTGATATGGGAAAGGGCTTTCTGGGCACCCAGTGGAAGACACTGGATCCAGACCAGGCAATGAGGGGCCTGACAACTGCCCAGGCCCTCCACTGCCTTCTGTGTCTCTCAACTTCTTCCAGGTTGAGGAAAGGACTCATGACCCCATTTTATAGATGTGGAGACTGAAGCCCTGTG
>NW_008478349.1:0-1711 GCF_000622305.1 Nannospalax galili
CTCTGCAAGAGCAGCCAGTGCTCTTAACTGCTGAGTCATCTTTCCAGCCCCTTGTGCCCTCTGTTTTGTTTTTTTGAGACAGGGTCTCTCTATAGCCCAGACTGGCCTCAGTTTCACAGAGATCCACCCATGTCTGCCTACTGAGTGCTGGAATTAAAGGCACGTGCCACCACACACAGTTCTTGTGCACCTGTTTTTTTTTAAAAAAAAAAAAAATTTTTTTTGAGGGCTTGAAAGAAGTTTCAGTAGTTAAGAGCACTAACTGCTGCAGGATCCCACACCCAACACCCACATAGTGGCCAACAACTGGGTCCAGTTCCAAGGGATCCAAAGCCCTCTTCTGGCTTCCGTGGGTATTGCAATGCACATAGTATACTTGCAAGCAGGCAAAACAGACATATACATTAAATAAAAATGAATAAATAAAAAGCTGAGCTGGCAAAATGTCTCAGCAAGTAAAGGCACTTGCAGTCAAGCCTGATGGCCTGAGTTCAGTTCTGGGACCCACATAGTGGAAGGAAAGAACCAACTTCTGCAAGTCGTCCTCTTACTTCCATACAAATGCACCCATCCACATATGCACACACAATAAATAATATGTAAAACAAAAATATTTGAGGGGCTGTGTGACATTGGGCGGCATTACATATTTAAGCAGCTGTTCGGAAAGGCTATTAGGATGTCAGGTCTCCGTGTCCCTCTGCTTTTCTGCCCAGAAGCACCTCTTTCAGAGCTATCCCTGATCCCTGGCCAGACTCACAGGGTTTTCTGGAGTCAGGACCACAAAGAGCATCCAACTAGAAGCCCTAGAAACCTGAACGCAGAACTTTATCTCTAGGCTGAAGTGGTGGCTCAGTAATCTCGCTTGGGAGATGGAAGCAGGATCAGTTCAAAATCATCCTTGGCTACATACCCTGGTGTAGATAAGCCTTCACTACAGAAAACAACGAAACAACAAAAAAGTACTTGCTTGCCACGTCTTTGAGATTCTGGAAAACCTCTGTGCTTTAGTCTAGGCAGAAGCAACCAAGGTGGACATCCAGCAGCACACAGGCCATTCAAGTTTTCTGCTCTACAGACATCTCTTCCCTTCCCCTCCCTTTTATTTATGTATTTACTGCTGTTTTGTTGAGACAGGGTCTCACTATGTAGCCCCTCTCTGGCCTAGCATTCACTATGAAGTCCAGGATAGCTTTGAACACACAGATCTTCCAGTGTCAGCTACTAGTGCTGGCTCCTTTCCTTACTTAGTCCTACCTGTACAAAAACCTTCCAGACATGGTATCCCTGAAAACAGGCCACATGAACAGTTTTAAATTTTTTGTAAGACGTTTTAATTATTTCTTCTTTTTGTTTTGTGTGTAATACTTGTTTTTACTGACACCGGGACTCCTTATGTTACCCAGATTGGCCTAGAACTCGAGGACTTCCTGCCTCAGCCTCCAGAGTATTTTGATCACAGGCGAGAGCTACTATATAGCCCAAGCTAGCCTTGAATTGGTGATTATCCTGTCTCAGCCTCTGAAGTTATCAGGTATGAGCCACCACTCTGGACTAAAATCGTTTCTTTCTTTCCTTCCTTCCTTCCTCCCTTCCTCCCTCCCTCCCTCCCTCCGTCTCTTTCTTTCTTTCTGGTCTTTTGAGACACAGGGTCTCCCTATAGCCCCAGCTGTCCTGGAACTATGTAGACCAGGCCGGCCTTGAACTCACA
>NW_008478350.1:0-1240 GCF_000622305.1 Nannospalax galili
TCAAAAAAAAAAAAAAAAAAAAAAAAAAAAAAAAAAAAAAAAAAATCATCCTTCTCTCTCAGCCCTCAAATACGGTGAAACACAGCCCACATATAAGTGAACTCTGTGGCAGATTTAATAGTTTTGATGGTATGTAAGAAGTTTCAAATGCCTTCTTTTTCTACACAACCTTCTGTCTTCTCTACTGGGTGGTCTTACATGCCAGCATTCTAAGATCTCTAGCTTTGTGCTGAGATCTGGGATCTTTCAGAGCCCCATGCACTATGGGGACATCACCCCTGTGTCAGGGTGTTAAGGATGACACGGCTTCTTACTAGATGGCCACTCTGTTGTCCCTAGGATACACTTGGGGTCTGAGGACTCTGGGTGAAGCCGGCTTCCAAGCCTACAGCCTACGTAGGCTCTGGCATCCACTGACTATCTCCACTGAGAGTGCTCTGCCCTTGGGAGATAGCCAAGTTCCAGGGCCTTCTCCCAAGTCCTAGAGTACCTCTCTCTCCTCCACTGCTGCAAGCAGTGTTTCTCAGCAGGTTTCTCGAACAAGGCCATCCTGTTCAATGGGGTTCAGTTAGGGCAAGCATAGTTCCAAAACCTATGTGTGCATCATCTTGTTCCTCATTCTATCTGCTCCACAATACTGAAAATTAGACCTTATCTTCAACTCGCAGATAAAGAAGGGAAAAAGCGGTCAGGTACCTGACGAAGATCATCCAGATGGCAAGCCAACTGTGGCAGTCATCCGTGTCATTCTTTGGTCTCTAAACCTTATAACTCTCTGGCCTTCTGCTTAAAAGGCAGAAACACTGAAACACCAGAGTTTAACTGATTTATTCAAGGGTACACAATCCAATATTCCACTGGTTAAACACCAAAAAATAAATAAATACAAAAGGATTTAGGCTCATGCGAATATAAAATTTAAGAGCAATGTCACAAAGTAGTGACTCCAGTATAAATTTAGATATGCTTGGGAGTACGGGCTTAAAAAGGACTCTAGAGCATTTTAAAAGATTTCTTAGCAAATATCTACCTAATGGATTTTGAGTGTAAAATCCTGTTTTCAGCGCTCTGTGAGATAAGGAAAGGACTCCACCCCTGTCAACCCAGACTTTCACCAGCCTGTGGGAGCCACACATGTACACAGAGGAAGATGGTGAGTGAAACCAGGAAAGGGGGCTGCTGACTGACAGAGCATGGACATAGCCTACCCTGAGTTCTCACACCAGAGTAAAGGAGCATG
>NW_008478351.1:0-1713 GCF_000622305.1 Nannospalax galili
AAAAAATTCATGTGAGACAGGAAACAAAAACAATTTTGACACATAGAAATAAAGTCAAAGAAGATACAGGCGGTCCCTATCCTTCAAACTGACAGCCTCAGTTGATAGTTCGATTGACTATCATATGTGCAGAGCATGTCCAAGGCACTTATGTGGGATGGCTTGGTGAGTTACACATTTTTTCACAGGCTGCATGATATCCTAATGTCGTGATTGTCAGCTGTGTTGGCTGATACTCTTTCATTATGTAGATGTGCATTTTCATTCACAGAACGCTATTCACTGCCGTTCTCTCCTCTCTTGTCATTTTCTGGAGGAAAACAACTATTGGTCCAGGAGCCATCAAGTCACAGATTTCAAAATCAGAGATGGTGCTGAAACAGCTAGGGTTACTTTTATCCCAAATCTTCAAAAATATGACAGGAGAGTTGCTCTGATAAACATAAGCAGCTCATCAGTTCAGTATGTGTTTCAAATAAATCACGCAATGATATTGTCCTTACCGCTGAAGACCAGCTCATCTACCTTGGGGACAAGAGTCAATACAGCATATAAAAATCAAAGACACAAAGGGGCTGGAGAGGTGGCTCAGTGGTGAAGAGCACTGACTGCTCTTGCAGAAAAACCGGGTTCAATTCCCAGCACCCTCACAGAGGCTAACAACCGTCCATAATTCCAATTCTGGGCAATCCAACACCCTCTTCTGACCTCCACAGACCTTACATGATATGGATGCACTTACATACATACAGGCAATACATTCATATACATAAAATAAAAGGTAATGAAAAGTGGTTTTTTAATCAAAGAAAAAGAAATCCAATAAAGTAGAGAAACAGAAGAAGCAAACAGCTTCTGTATGTTATGATGAAACATTCATCCCTTTGTGATAATGCAGGCAAGTGATTTTACACTTCCACAGTCCACACTGAGACCAGCGAGAACAGAACAGAAATGCCAGGACAAACCTGTGTGAAAGAGCTGTGGCACTGGGCACCGTGAAGGAAGCTTGTGATGGAGACATTCAATGCCAAGTCAAACAGACTAGTTACGTATTACGGTACTAAAAATGAATGTGATTCCACTTCTGAGGCAATGGCTGAATTTTTATGTCTAGATGCAATATTTGATTCTTCATCATAGTATGATTGGAACAATAAAACTTCATTGTGTAAGTTATTTTGTGCCAACAATGTGAAAACTGAATTTCAGAGCTTGCTTATATAGAAAACAAAACATTCAATATATTGGTGAGACTCTTGGCTTTTTAGTATTCAGAAACTAACTTTGTTACATGCTGCAAAAAATTGTTATGAGAATATAATTCTCACAAAGTACCTTTTCATATGAACTACGTGCACAAATATATATTCAAAATCAATTATTTTGGTTGAAAAATGTTGGCAGTGGTCAAGAATGTATGCCAAATCTAGAACAGTAAGAAAAACCATTGCTGTTGTATTAATCTATCATCTAAGGCTTTTATATTTATTTATTTCTAGCTTACCCTTAATATAAAGAATATTTACATATTGTATGTGAGTGGCCACATAAGCTGTTTAAACTGCTTAGGAGAACACTTATATTCTTGAGTTGCTGTGATTCTAGCTATGACATGGGATTACTCCATATCAACTTTTACCCCATTATAGTGTCAAGATGAAACAAAGTTGTATTATTCTTCAAATAAAAGAAACATAAGAGAGCTCTGAA
>NW_008478352.1:0-1714 GCF_000622305.1 Nannospalax galili
TGAGACAAGGGCTTCTTATAGCCCCAGTTGGCCTGGAACTCCCTATATAGACCAGGCTGACCACACTCTCACAGAGATCCAAGTAATCTAGATCTGCCTCTGCCTCCCAAGTAATGGAATTAAAGGTGTGGGCCACCATGACTGGTTCTTTTCTATTTTTAAAAAGTATGTGTATGCATGTGTCTATGGGTGGGTATGTGTATGTGAATGCAGGTGCCCTCAGAGTCCAGAAAAAGCCACTGAATCCCTTGGAGCTGCACTTAAAAAGCAATTGTGATCAGCCTAGCCTGGATATTTTGGGGCAAACTATTCACATTACCTCTGATATTGACTGAATTATTCTCTTTTTTGCATTAGTGATAAGAATAGCATTAAATAACTCTAAATTGTTTATAATTATTTTGTAAAAAGAGAAACAAACATAGATGAAGGAAGATTTTTTTTATTGTTAAAAGTCATTCTAAGTTTGAAATAAAATAATCCTAAAGTTTGTCTTGCCTGAAATGTTCATGAATTTGTAAGAGTCTCAGTATAGTGATTAAGAGCACAGACTCTAAAATGCAATTTTCTGGGTTCTAAACCTGGTTGGATCAGTTGAGTGTCCCAGGGGGAATTACCTGATATCTGTGTTCTCCAGAAGAGGAAGATAATGCTACATAATTTTTAAGGTGCTTGACAGGACTTACAGTCACAATTTCATAGGCATGTGCTGCTTCTTGAATACTGTCAGTTTCTAAAAACTTAATTTTGACAACAATCCCAAGAGAATTATCAACATAAAAAGTCAACCCATGCCTAGAAAGCCTTCAAAATTATTTTTGACCCTACTAGGACCCAGTCATATCTATCTAGTATTTTGTGTCCGTAAAGATTCAAGACATGGAGTGAAGCTGGCATGCCTTGAATTGAAATAAATAGCTTAACAGAGGGAAGACAGTTCAATATGAGACAGTCACCATGAATCTTAGTTAAGAAGTGAGTTTATTTAAATTTGTCAGCAAGCTCCTGTTAAATGAAACAGCTGGAGAGGTGTAGATTCGGAGTGTAAGTAGAAAGAGTATTTAAAACAATGGGTGATTAGGTGGTACACAGAGATGCCCAAGAACGCTATAGACTGGAACTTCCATCCCTCATCCCTCAGTGTAAGCTAACAGTGTTCTGGATCAAAATGGCAAAGCGGCAGTGAGTGTGGCATTTGTGGATAATGTATGAAGCAATCTGGCTAAAGCTCCACGTGATGACGAATTTTGATCAAAGAGCTTGGAAGTTATCAGCCAGCTAGGAAACCGGGAAAAGGTTGAAAAAAAAGGTTGAAAATCAACAAGTCTTCTTGGATCTGTAAAATAAGTGAGATCACAGGGCAAACTGCTTCCTCCCAAATTGAGAAACAGACAGGAGAGGGCTTGGGAGATGACTCAGTGGAAAAAATGCAATCTTGAGGATCTGAGTTTGGATCCCCAGAACCACATAAGAGCTGGGCAGGTGTGGAGGCTACCTGGAATCCCAGTACTTGGGAGACAGAGACAGGGTCATTCCCAGGGCAAGCTGGCTAATTAGCCTAGCTAGAACTTAGTTCAGCAAGACTCTGCCTCAAAATATAAACTCGGGAGAAATTGAGAAAGATACCTGCCTGGTTACCAGACTTTTGTGCTTACCTCTAGGATCTTAAGCATATTCTCACAGTGAATTTTGGAGAAACATCCCTACATAGTTT
>NW_008478353.1:0-1714 GCF_000622305.1 Nannospalax galili
TATTTATGAAAACTAAAAATTATAGCTGCCTGAGTATTGTCCTGTGATGCTTCCCATGGTTTTGCTTGCAAGGGTTTGTACAAATATACAAGGTATTCCCTGCTGTCACCTTCCCATATGAGCTTAGTATCAAAAATCAGTCAGTAGTGGACTAGCAAATTATTCTTTGTGTTATTTCAAATAGAACAATGCTAATCCATTGTCAATGTTTGCTTCACATGAAACTCTCCTCATGAAGCAGAGATGGAAAAAATAATCCACTTAGACTCATAAGTATTAGAATTGTGAATAGTCTCTCAAAAGTTTCCCCCCTTTTAATGCTCATAGAATCCTGGCCCTAACCACAAACATTCCATCAACTGGCCCAAGTAGTTTATCAGCTTAACCACATTATGCCATTTCCCATTGACATATTTTTGAACTTTAATATTACACTTTTTGGATACTTAAAATCCCAAATGCTTAAATAAGCTAAAGCAGAGTTGGCAGGAGAATAAATCTTAATGGCATACAAATTTATAAAGAAAAAGAAATTGGTGGCTGCAGTACCAGATATTTAGGAAGCTGAGGCAGGAAGATTGCAAATTCAAGACCCATCTGAGCTATAGTACAAGTTCAAGGCTACTATGGGAAAAAGGGAAAATCTATCTCAAAATTTAAAAACAATCAATTAAGACAGCAGTAGAATCCTGCCCTAGGTTCAAGCCCCAGTACCCAAAACAGGAGTTCATGAGGAAAGGTAAATATCAATATGTTATCTGACATTAAACTGCTAAATTTGGAATTATTGGTGACTGGCAAGCATTTATTTTCCTAATTTAGAGAAATTGATAGGATTTTTTTCCCCTTAGGTGAGAACTAAATTCTCATCCATGTGGCTATGAGAGAAACACATTTCAATGCAGCTGATTTTCTCTGTAAATTGTACAATAGTTCACCCAACTGTGTTTTCCTGGAGAAGTATTTATACCCGTAAGAGTCATCAATATTCATTCCATTAGATGTGGCAGGGCAGTGTACATGTGTGCACATGTGTATACATGTGCATGTGTTAGCGATGTGGTTTCTGAGGAGAGATGTGAGCTAGAGAAAGATAATATCTTCCAGAAATACTCTCTTTAGCTTGTCTTTTGGTTCACTTGTGGTTGGACATGTTTACCACCTTTGGATTCCTATCCCGTGAGCCTCATATCCCTGGCTGGACCTAAGTGGACTATTTCATGTTTCTACTTCCTACAGAAAGCACATCACTACAGTTGGAACAAATTGAGCGAAGAGCTGAAAGCCAGGTTGGCAGAGTTTTTGTCCTCCAATGCCGTGTCTGGTGAGGTGGGTGACGTCATGGAGTAAGAGTTACAACTTCATCCTTAGTTTGATTCTTTATAAATATAAATACGTTTTTATAAAGGCATTGAATCGATATTACTACTGAACAGTAATCCTAACATGATATTTTAAAACCCTTGTTTGAACGGAAAGGTGTCTTAGAGTCGGCAGCCCTTGTTTTCATTAACACGGAAACTGCGGAGGGAGCTGTGGGGGTTTATTAGGGGGACAGAAGATTTCCTCTATCCTTTTTGGTCCAGCACCTGAAGCTTATGTACCAAACTGAAAAAAATGAGTGATAAGAGTGATACGAGTGATACAACTTTATTGAAGTTACTATTTTCACGTGTACGAGAGCTTCACAGCAAAGAAGTGAAAAGTCAAAGAA
>NW_008478354.1:0-1712 GCF_000622305.1 Nannospalax galili
CTTCAACAATAGCAACAGCAGCACCAAAATTATGGCGGAACATGTGAGTTCCAAGCTCTGTCTCTGGGAGTCAGGAGTTTGAAGAGAATGCAAGGAATCAGGTATATAAGATGTACTTTATTTACCAGCACACAGGCCTCTAGGCAGACAGATGAACACGTACCCAGACACATGCCAGTATGCATGGGATGCACACAGGTGGGAACAGGCACATACAAAGAGCAGTACACGGGCCACAAATATACACAAAAGCAGGCTAACAAAGTCAAAGCAGCTCGAGGCCTTATTTATACAAAAATCACACAAAAGTAGCATTTTGCCAGAAATGGTCCTATAATAGATTGCATCATTGTTTACTTTTGGATTCCCTGAACCTCCAATGTCAGCCATTTTTAACTGACTCATAGCCACTTGGATATCCAGAATTAGCCACCTTGGCTCATTAGGGAAATCCGTATCAGTGCCATGTTGTCTAAACTGTGTGTAAGTGTGTGTGTAAGTATGTGCTTGTTCCTGTAGTAAAACATATCTATATTTACATTCTGGGCGAACAAAATAATAGTGGATAAGAGAGCTGGGCGTGATGGCACACGCCTTTGATCCCAGCAGTCAGGAAGCAGAGGCAAGAGGATCTCTGGGAGTTCAAGGCCAGCCTGGCCTCCATAGCAAGTTCCAGGCCAGCTGGGATTACAGGGAGAACCTGTCTCAAAAAGACATATATATATATATATATAGAGAGAGAGAGAGATACACACATATACATGTATATATATATAGTGGATGAGAGAGAGGGCAGACTATTTAGAGAAATGGGAAAAAAATGTATGTGAACTTGGGCTGAAATGGCTTCTAGAAGGTTCCCTATTTTTTTCATTTTTACTAGAATCATGACCCCCCCACCATCTGTTAGTCTTTCATCTAAACATATCTTTCTTTGTTTCCTCTCAATCTATTTTTATTTACTTTGTGTATGAAAGTTGATTTGGAAAGGCCAAACCTGATTCAATTCCATTGTCAACAGGAAATAAAATACAAGGACTCTCCTATGAAAAACATGAAGTTTGCACTTTGACAGCAAAACCTCCAATAGTTCACAAACGTGGAGACTCAGACTTACAGGTTGGCTTAACTATAATTGAAATCTAAATTAGAAACACTCAAGTTCTCATTTTACTTTTCAAAATAATTAACAGAATAACAAAATCACACAAACTAATTCCTCTTTCAAAAATTGTGGTACAATGGAGTTTTCCTCAGTCATAAAGAAAAATGAGATTATGTTGTTTAGAAAATGAATGGAGCAGGAGGTTATAATGTTTTATGGAATAAGCCAATCAGAAAGATGAATATTGTATGTTTTCTCTCATATGTGGAATATATATGTATAGGCACATACGTACGACACTAGATAGAGGGGGACCATTTGGGAAAAAGGGACCCAGTGGGGAGTCTCAGTGGGAGCCTGAGGGGGTGATGGGGATTGAATATGGTCAAAGCACGTGATATGCTCTCTCTCTCTTCTACCCTAGCTTAGACTGAGATGCTCAGTCTTTCCTGCCCCATTCACTGCCACAACCTCCTGACTTTCTGCTTTGCAGTCTTCACATCTGCCCCAGGAGCCGTCTTCACAAATCAGTAGAATGTTCTTTAAAAACTAATTATGAGGGACTGGAGAGATGGCTCAGCAGTTAAGAGCACTGGTTGCTCCTGCA
>NW_008478355.1:0-1715 GCF_000622305.1 Nannospalax galili
CTAATACACTGTAACAAAGCACTTGGCAGCCTAGCTCTTTACCTGCACATATTATGAATATACACTTCTCTCTAAACAATGCATCTAGCAAGCCCAGAACCCCCTGACCACCCAGCTGCATTGGTCTATACACACTTGCATCAATGAACAGAGTATAAGTTTTCCAACCCCTAGTAACAATAAAATTTAGACAGTTTTTACTCAGATGTATTCCTAATGTATCTGAGTATGAAGACTAAAAGGGCTGAGCTGACACAAACTGGATTTGGGTACATGCAGAGTAAAGTTATAGCCACATGACAGTTGACTTCAGTGATAATAAAAAGCTTGGTCAAGTGGCACAAGTTAGTAATCTCAACTACTTGGGAAGCTAAAGCAGCCTGACAAGTTCAAAGCCAGTATGGGCTACAGGGTGAGTTCAAGGCTAGCTTGTACAAAGACTCTCAAAATAAAACATAAAAAGAAGGCTTGGGATGTAACTCAATGGTGGAACACTTGTCTAACATGTGGAGCCCTGTCCCAAGCCCTATGAGGAAGGGAGGGAGGGAGGGAGGGAGGGAGGGTAGGTGGCAGACAGGCATTATTCCCTTTACTGAGAAGACCTTAAGAGTGTTAACAGCTACTGAACCCTGTTGGAGGCCTGAAGATTTGACCTGAGTTTAACTTCATCAACATATGCTTCTTGCTGTAAACCTGTACTTTTCTGGAAACAAGAAAATCTTAAACAAGATTATGAACCATGTTTAGAGTCAAAACATATGTCTTCACTTCCTTGTAAACTAAGAATATACATCTACATTCTTTTCTCATATGTAAACCTATATAATACATTTTATCCATTACCCTCTCATCTATCTGATTTGCTAACATTCTTTATACTTCAATGTATACCAAAGCATTTTTACTTAATCTTTTAAATCCTTTGAACAATGTAACTTCAAAACCCAGCAAAATCATATAAGCTATTACTAAGACACTAAAATACACCTGTCTTAAGAATCCCACTCCCACAAGAAGGTATGTATAGTCCTTTCAGTGGGTGTGTATAGTCCTCTGCATGGTTATGTAAACTCATTTTCAAGTTTCTTTTCTTTTTAAAAAATGTATTTATTTACTTATTTATTATTTATTTATGTACATATAAGTGCACCACATGTGTGTTATGCCTACCATTCCATGTGGGTGCTAGGACCTGAACCTGGGTCCTCTGGAAGAGCAGCCAGTGTCCTTAACCACTGAGTCACCTCTCTAGCCCCTCTTGTTTTTTTTCTTAATAAACTGCTTCCTACTATCTCACCTTGAAATGCTTTTCTTCAGCAAAGTGAAGGTCCCAGGTTTAGCTACATAAAGGTCTCTGACAAGAACTCCTCGGGCATGTCTCCCAGTGCTCCCGGGGCTCATACCAGTACTCAAAAGCTGAGATCCTACTTAGGAAAACTTGTTTTATTCTAAGTTAGTTGAGACCACTGATCAGGGGTCTGCTTGCTTCACTGGATGGGAAAACTTGCCTTCCTAGCCTTATCACCAAGTTCTCCCCATAATCTGCACCCAGCAGGCTGGGCTAGAGAATGGATCAGCGGCTTTTGGGATCACAGGTGATGTCTATGTCTAGGAACTCAAGTCTCCCAGTGTCTGTGTCCAGGACCTTGGGTCTCCCAGAACTTAGACACTCATATATCTTCTATAATCCACCCAAGAGCACATTTTTTTTTTTT
>NW_008478356.1:0-1715 GCF_000622305.1 Nannospalax galili
TTCTGCAAGAACAGCCAGTGTTCTTAACCGCTGAGCCAGCTCTCCAGCCCCCAGTGGCAAAATTCTTTAACTTCATAGTTACTCAGATCCTTAAAGCATTGGATTTCATAGTATTGTATTCAAACAACCTCCAGGCTTCTCTTTGTGTATTTTTTGTTTTTACGGAATTAAGTCTGCTGTCTGACTTTGCTGCCTTTGGCCCATTGTCCCCCTCCTCCTGCTTTGGTATACACCTAGGGCCTCTGCCTGTTACTTATCATTCATCCACATACGTTGCAGTTCTTCTTCCCCACCCTCCTTTTGTGAAGCAATCTGGTGGCTGCTGCCATCTGAAAGACTCTACAGGTTATTCCTCAGCCTTCCCTCCACCCCAGATGAGCCTGAGCCCTGTCCATCACTGTACCTCTAGTACCGCAATTCTGCCCTTCGCCAGCACGCTGTGTGCTTGAGAAAAAGTGCTGTGCTGTGTCATGTTCCTGTTTTCTCTCCATTCTGCCTGGCTTCAGTTGGTGTTGTTTCCTCTTACAGTGTTACATTTCTGAACTGTTCCCTAGGTTCCTTCATTAATATATCACAGATGATCGCCTGTGTGGGACAGCAAGCCATCAGCGGCTCTCGAGTGCCAGATGGCTTTGAAAACAGGTCTTTGCCTCACTTTGAAAAACACTCAAAGGTACGTAGTAGTGGATGAAGTAGAAGCTTGAAGGTCTGCTCATCCAGATGGTCCTATGCGGAACACAGGCCTGTCTACATAGAAAGTCATGGGCCATTTTCATGTGATTTACATGGATATGCAATTTGTTACTGTGGTATTGAGATGTACCACGTCATAATTTCACCCATTTGGAGTGTTGAGTGCAGTGACTGTTAATATGGTCACAGCATTGCACAACCATCGCTGCAATCTACTTGTATGTTTTCAGTGTTCCAGACTGAAACGCCATAGCTTTAGCTATGCTTGGTTGTATTTTGGAGGTGAGCAGTATGCTTTGAAGGCAGTAGCTTCCCAGGGAGAATGCCAGGTGCCCTCTGAGGTCCTTGCTACTTTTAGGGTAGCAGCTCGAGCTTTGCTATTCCTCTCCTGAGCCACTTGCCTGTCACTGGCACCAGTGCCTGCCCCTGCGGGCCCTTACCGTCCATCCTGTCTCTAGGAAGGATGGCCTGTTCAAATTATTTTTTCCATAAGCGAGGGTGTACATCACTTCCAGGTTGTGAGTTGGTGGCTGGGTATTTATAGCCCAAAGGTGGGGCATTTTCTGATGTGGATGGATTTTAGAATTGTGGACCTCAAACCTTGAACTTTCTTTTCTTTTCTTTTTCCCTTTTTTCTTCCTCTCTTTAGCTCCCAGCTGCCAAAGGCTTTGTGGCTAATAGCTTTTACTCAGGTTTAACGCCCACCGAGTTTTTCTTCCACACAATGGCTGGCCGGGAGGGTCTGGTTGACACAGCGGTAAAAACAGCTGAAACAGGATACATGCAGGTAACTTGAAGAAATTTCAGCATTTAGCCATGGGGCAGACAGTGTTCTGTGGGCTTTGGCTGCTCAGCAGGTCTGTATTTTGTACACAAGCTGTAGTTTACCTCGTCTTGGTTTTAAAGGGGAAATTATAGACATACAGGTACACTGGAACTAGAGAAACAAACAAAATATTAATTATTTCAAATTATCCTCTGTGTCACACATTCCAGACATATCATCCAGCCTCCATGAGCCC
>NW_008478357.1:0-1714 GCF_000622305.1 Nannospalax galili
GCTGAGAAGGGGAGTCCTTCCATATAGGAGCCGAGCCCCTTAGAGCTATCCGGACATGGAGGACTACAACACTAGCAGCGGGGATTCCCCAACAGGAGAAGGTGCAGGAAACAACCATAGGCTCTTGAGTGGGTTCCTGGGACAGAAAATGAATAGGGGGATAGAGGGAAAAATTAGACTGAAACCTACAGTCTCGTTAATAGGCTTGTGTCCATGTGGGTTTCCTGGTTTGACTACTGTACCGTGTTTTTATGGTCTTAGAGGGGATTCTGGACAAAGTACAGCTCCTCTGTACTACTTCCTGTGAATTTTCTGTAAGTCTAACATTATTTCAAAATAGAAGCATTTAAAAATCTTCATTTCATCATATTTAAGTGATGACTCACAGTGAGCACTGAAGGTGAGGCACTTCTCCTAGAGCCCCTGTTCCCTTGTGTAGAGATGGTGATAAAGGCTTTCTTTGTTCTATCAGTTAGCAACATGATCTACAAACCAATGAGAAGCCTTGCTAGAAGATTCTGCTAGCAAAATGGCTATCAACTACCCCAGCACATTAGGAGGGCAGTGGTATTTCCCAGCAGTGAACAATTAGGTAATTACTGAGTGTCCCCATATGCAAGGGTAAGCTGAGACTGGTGACAGCAAGTGTATGAAGGGGGATTGCTCCCAAGGCCCTCACAGGCTGCAGCATGTCCCATGGCTACTTGATAGCCTGTCCTTGCCACAGTTCCTAGGCTAGAGTGTGCAGCCCCAGTGTTGCCTAATTTTTGTCTGGTGGGGCTTTGGCTTTGCTTACCAGATGGCCTTTGGATCATTTGTTCTCAAGGAATCCACTTCGAAAATGAGAAGACAGCTTTTGTTGACGGTTGACTAGAATTCTCCAATAAAGTTAATAATCCAACATGTTTTGTCCCATCAGCACCAGCTCAAAATACTTCCTGAAGTACTTTTCAGTGTTCCTTTATCTTCCACGACCAAAGTTTAAGGACTTTGCCTATGGCCATGATGGGCTCTCCACCCCCCTCCCCCCACACACACTCCCTTCTGTCCTCCATTCCTCCCCTTTCTTGTTTGTCTAGCCAGCATCAAGGACAGGGTCATATAAGGGAGGCACTTGCCTGGGGATGGTAACTATGTGCAAGCAGGTACCAGAAATGCATTAACTAAGAAAATAGCATGATGTGGGTGGGAGAGATGGTTGCTCTTATAGACCTGGGTTCAATTCCCAGCAACCCACATGGTGGCTAACAGTTGTTCACAACTCCAGTTCCATGGGATCCAACACCCTTTTCTGGCCTCTGCAGGCATTGCCTGCATGTGTGCACTTACATACCCGTACGCAAATGCTCATACACATAAACTTTTTAAAAAGATAAAAAATGGAAAATGTGATATGGTTGTACACTCTTATGGTCTTAGCACTTGGGAAGCTGAGGCAGGAGAATCACTACAAGCCTAGGTTCATAGATCCTGTTTTAAATACAGTAAAAAATAAACACGTAAATAAATAAATGCTATATATTAATGCACCATTTAAAAATCAATTTTTGGTACTTTATTAATCATGGAGTTTTTATAAACTTAAAAATACATTCCATTAAGTTTGATTTGTCTTGATTACTGATTATTTGCACGTCTCATTTATTTCTGTCCCTAGGTGAGTGACTCAGTCACCTTTCCCGTTCACTTTGGTATTAGTCTTGCAACAAAAAAA
>NW_008478358.1:0-1716 GCF_000622305.1 Nannospalax galili
GTGTGTGTGTGTGTGTATCAATGTCTCAGTGCGTCACAAAAACATGGGTGGTCAATTAATCCTCTTGTTTCCATCTGAGATGACAGAAATCATGTAAATCTCTCTCTGGTCTCCAACAATATGATACAGATATTAGTAATCAATTTTTTAAAACCTTTTTGAAATACTGTCTCACTAAATAGCTCAAGTGGGTCTCACAGAGTTGAAATCTTCCAACCTCAGCCTCCCAAATGTTGGGAGTACAGGCATATGCCTCGTGTCTAGCCACAATTGCTTCTTTATGGTTATGTTTTTCTTGAAATAACTAATCACTTGCACAAGCTTATGCTTACTGAATGCTAAGATCCACACTTTTTTATTTCCTTCAGTATTTAGACAAGGGTTAGGCACATATTAGGTAGCCAAGGAACATGGTGTGGGAAAGCTTTGAAGTCAACATAGTATCGGTTCAAAAAACACTTCCCTTTAAATTTGTTACCCAATTTAAATTTCATGTATGTGGCTTTGAAATGTCTTACTCTTCCATTTTCTTATTTAAAACACTGAGATCAAAGTCCCCTTCATGCCTTCCTGTATTTTAACTGTTATTACTGTAACCAGAGAAATAGGAACAAGGGACGTATCACACAAACAGGGTTGCTACCCTGCACCTGGCTTGGTTGTGTCTTAGCTGGATTTAGCAGGTCACATTGCAGAACCCACAGTGGAATTTTGGTTCTTTAGCCACATATTCTGAAGACAAATTTGTGGCAATTCTTTTCTCTATCAAAACCCTAGGGAATTACAGGTGGCCATGGCTTTCTGTGTTATAGTTTCTATGTATAATAATTGTTAAAGTTTTCTTAGGCTCTTAATGAATAGCCTGAGACTTGGAAACTATGGTTCTCACACAATGATGTACAAAGCCATGGCTCAGGTTCATAAGGCAACCCCAGGTGCTGTTCAGATAGCCTGAGCAGGAGAGATTCCTGCATATCTCTGACTAATGGGAACAGTGTGTCAAAAGTACCTGTCAATATCTGTATTTGATAAGAGCATGGCTATTTGGAGCCAATACTTATGACTCCTGTCTACGACCCTTGTAGCTTCTCCTTAGCTAGTCTGGACTGGATGGAAAATCCATCAACCATTCCATCCCTGCTTTATGCAGGTGTTAGGATTATCTTCCTCCAAAGCAAATCTGAACCACATGGCTCCTGACTGCATTCAAAGTCCAGTCCAATTTGTACAGCTCAGAAATCAATGCCTTTTACACTGAGGCCTTTGCTGCATTCTGAGGCCTTTGCTGCATTCTCTAGAGTTACTCAGTGAGTATTGAATTCTTGTCTGTCACGAACCTTCACTGTGATGCCTAGACCACTGGTTCTTCTTTGTCCTAAGACATGCTTTAACCTGCTCTGCCTTTAAGCCCTTCCTTGACTTGCTTACTCTGTTTGAAATGAGGCAGTGTCTGTAGACACCTAAAAAATCCTGCCTGTCCGGAACTTGTTCAAATAGCAACTCTTTTGTGCCAGCTTTATGCATGCATCACTCTTTTATAACATACCTCTAGCCTGTCCTCTCCTCCCTTAAATTGTTCTCTTAGGGGAGAAAGGTGATATTTTGACTCTAGCTCCCCCACAACACTTGTCTTATAGAACTGAATGAAAAAGAACAGATTTACTAATTTATCCCATACTTTTATTCATATCATTTGCCAAAAATGATTTGGTGGAA
>NW_008478359.1:0-1715 GCF_000622305.1 Nannospalax galili
CCCCCCCCCACACACATTGACAGATATAATGGAAAGAAAAAAATAGAATCTGAGTGCCATTAGAAAATACTGTTTTTATTCAATACTTAACATAAAGGATTAAAACAAGGTAAACTCTAATGATTTATCTCTAGTACATATCTGCTGTTATGCATATCTTAGAAGCCAAACTGAATATTTTACTACACAGTTATTAAGCTGAATCAAACCATACAGCAAATAAAAGCCAAAAAGTCACACAAATTACAAAAGTAATTGCACCCTCATCTCACTATCCTTTCTTCCTTTCTTTTCCTACACTATCTCTGCTCTCTCCTCCAATTCAACCTCCTCAATACACACATGCAAATTCAATAAATAAAAACCCTCATCATTTGTACAGATCCAAAGTACTCTTAAGGGATGGCAAAATGGCTCAGTGATAAAAGCACTTGCCACCAAAGTCTGATGACCTGAGTTCAAATCCCTCAGCACATGGCTGAAGGAGAAAATTGACACCTCAAAGTTCTCCTCTGAATTTCACATGGTGCCATGGCATGCACACACCCACACCCGCATATGTGCATATATGTGTACATATATACACATATATACACACACACAATCAAAAATTTTAACAAATTATTATTTAAAATACTCTTTTCAAGACAACACAGATGGAACATTTGTACTAAAGACAACATAATAACACTGTGAAACATCAAAAGTTACCATTACAAGTCACTGAAAATATGCAACACTGATAAAAGTAAAAATGAATTTTTACCCAAAGAGTAGGTATGATAGGCACTAACCTTAATTATAAACTCTTTGACCATAATATTTATGTTTTGTTTTCCTGAGGCCCATGTACATTTTTCCATAAATAAGGAGCAAGGTTGTAAGACCTAGAAACAAATAAATGCAAGTCACATTTCCATAGTAACAGATCCAGTGAGTTTATAAGATACACTCACAAGAACCACTTGGGAATTTTAGTAGTAGCCTAGTATTAAAAGCAAAAAGACAATTAGCTAAGAATCTCTGTGAGGCACTTCGACAGCAAGTTAATGCTGTGAGCAGCTAAAGGACTTTGTAAACAGTTCTGAAAATTTCTTCATTCCAAATCCACATATAAAGATGCAAGTTTACTATAGCAAAATAATTTCTTTTTGATAAAATATCTTCTAAATGGTTCCTTGTATACAGTGCACTTTTGAGATAACTATAAACACGAGCTAACAACTTTGGTATGGTAGGTGAAAGAAGCTTCACGAAGACTTAACAGGCCATTTTGATGACAGAAAGTCCTTATCAGAATAAATTTCAAGTCTTCAAACTTGGTGGTTAATTAAAATGATGAAGCCTATATTTCTTATGTATCATTAAAGATATAAAATAACCTTACCATATAGCTGAGATAGTTACAACACCATAACTATCAATTTTCTTAATTAAGATCTGCTTTCGATGAATGATTACTATCAGTTTTCTGTGATATGTCTAAAGATGAGGTGTCAGAGAATATTTCATGACAAAGTACAAAAGCCTAGACCTCACTTCCTTATGCAAATCACATAGCTCACAAACTCTTCAAATTTAAAATAATGCTGCAAATGAGTCAAGTAATGTAATGATTATCTTACTATAAAATTATCAGTGCAATATTAAAAACTAATTGGCATAAGTCAGTTAATTAAAATAATATTTTTCAATAAGGCAAAACAATTAAAATT
>NW_008478360.1:0-1703 GCF_000622305.1 Nannospalax galili
TCAGACACCTGGTTAGTAGCTTCAGAGAAGAAGAGAGGATTCCCATGATCACTGGGGCAGAGCTGGCTCCCTCTGGGGACCACATCACTTTGAAGTAACATGACAGGCAACAGAAAATAGGACCATGGGAAAGAAATGTTGCCGCCTGCTGAAATTTCCAATAAATGAAAGTTCCTCCCATTTGGTCTTTTTTGCCTTCAGTAACTCTGCAGTTAAGCAGAGCTACGTATCTATGACTGAAATCTTGGACAAAAATTTGTTACTTTACACCAATTTCAGTCACAAACCTCGTCATGCAAACATGTTGTGTGCTAAATCCTACCAGATAGGTAGCAAATCCACAACTCTGGTCCTGTTTTCAAAATGGATTTGTGGTACCCAGAAGAGTCAAACGAAGGTGGTTAGTACTTTATATTGACAAGCATTACTTAAGATCAGTTACATCAGCACACTTTCAGAAAACACTGAAGCTGTGAATGGACCTGCACCAGGAAACAGGAGCAGGAGCAGCTTCCATCCAAAGCTGTCTTTCTCCAGGCTGCCCCAGATCTTTAGGTTTGTTATTACGCTTCAACAACTGCTGAATGTGCAGTAGGCACTGGAAAGGCATGGATGGAGACAGAGCCTTTCACAATAAATATTTATGTTGGCTTCTTATGCTAATGGCTTCCTTACAAACAGCTGTGAAAAATGTTGATGTAACTGATCCACTGAATAAGAGCCCCGAACCATCCGCTCTCCATCCGGCACTGTTGATTGGTGGATCTAAGAGAAAGACAGAACAGCCCTGTGTACTCGGGCCCTGCTAGGCTTCAAGGGGCCATTGTGGTGCAGTGACACTGAAGCTCAATGTTCTCAGCACACACATTACAATTCACTCCCACACACCACAGCACCGCTCCCAGGCATTCTGGAACCAAATGAGCCAAATGAGAAAGCACATGACCATGAAAGCAGTCAGTTTATGGAGTTTTAACATTCAGTTCTGTCTTTCAATCAGAGAGAAACAAAAATAAATCTAGGTTGCAAACTTGACAAACATTAGCATTTACTAAAAAAAGCAGTCTGACTGACCAATGTTTCTCACTTAAAATCAATTCAAAACCACTTCTGTTTAAGCTGATTTAGGGAAGGCTAAGTTTGCTCTAAACATTTTGGAAAGAATCCTGCAATTGAGTTTTTGAGATGAGGAGCTTGTTAGTATTTTCAGGGCAGGGTCTGCTGAGGAAGATTGAGTCATTCGCTCTAAGATGTCCACAAAGCACATTGAAAAAGGCTGACCGCCTCACACCGCTTTCTCTTTCAGCGGAGCAGCTTTCAGAGAGGTCAGTATTAGGTGGCATGCTCAATATCTACTTTGTTTAATCCCACCCTGAGAACACAGAAAATGAGCCACCTTCTCAAAGGTTAGGCCATTCCAGCAGCGCTAAATAAGCAGTGTTGGCTAAGCAGGATGATTTTTCTGTTTTAACTTTGTTAGAAGTTTCTCTACCATGATTCCTATTTATTTTGTTTTTTTGAGACGGGGTCTTCCTGTAACCTCAGCTGGTCTGGAACTTGCTATGTAGGCCAAGCTGTCAGACCTCACAGAGATCCTCTGCCTCCCAAGTGCTGTCTAAAGGCATGTGCCACCACGCCCGGTCTCTCCTATGATTTCGGTTTTTTTTGGTCTTTTTGAGACAGGGTCTCCCTGTAGCCCCAGC
>NW_008478361.1:0-1716 GCF_000622305.1 Nannospalax galili
TCCTCCTCCTCCTCCTCCCTCTTTTTTTTCTTTGGACATCATTTGCAAAGTGGTTGGATTGGTCCCATCTCCTCATTGGTCTTTATGAGATTTTAATCTGATTTTGTGTATTTTAACAGAAATAAAATTTTGTCCAATTGATTTTAAGGAGCTAATTAGCATTGTTAGTGACTCATGAATCAAGCAGTCTCTCCCTTCTGAAAATTAGAAGGACTCCCATTGAGCATGGTTCCTTTGAACAAGGCAGTCTGAGCTGCCTTGGGGACAGGATGTTGCAAAAAATGCTGATTGGTTAATATATTTCTTCAGGTTACTTTTCCTATAAGGGTTAAACCATAGGGGAATTTCTTAGGATATGTCTCAGGCTAGCTGAGTCCCTTCTAATTGGTTGCTTTGACGCTCCTGTTTTTAAGAATAATTGGTCTTTGTAATTTTCTGATTACAGGGAAGATAGTACTAGTGACTATTTGGGTTTTTTCTGTTTGGCTTCATGAAGGGGCCTAGTCCTGACCAATAACTTTCATCTAACAATGTATCTTTTATCTTTATCTTCCACTCTCATCTCTGCCTCCCATGGATGATTTGTGTGGTGTGATGATACGCATGTGCGGTTACAGGAGACACCCCCCCCCCACTCACATCCCTCTCACAAAGAGGATGAGACATTGGCAGCAAAGGTTTTAACACTTTCTGTTAAGGATTCTTTGGAGAGTGGGCCTATGGCCCACAGTCCTTTTGGCTGGAGGACATCGTAGCCCCTGCAATCTGTGCCCAGCACCTTTCTCAGAAGTGGGTTCCCATGGCCACCCATAGCTCTGAGTTCTCTGGTACCCTGGCTGTCAGAGGGTCAAAGGCATGCTGCTGCTTTCTTTTTGCATTACCATATGCTTCCCAGGAATCAACACCACCCTGCCAGAGAAGCTGCTTGGGTTTCTTCTAAACTATCTGCACCAGACTCCCATATTCAAATAAAAGGCAGGGAGACAAAGTGTGCTGAAATTCTTTTATCTGTGGTGTGTCCCAAAGAGCAGCTAACGACAGCCAGTTCGAAAGAAAGAACTGTTAGAAACCCCAGACCTTCTCTTGCATTCATCTTGCTTTTACAAACCCTCCTCTTCCTCTGTTTCTCTGGTGTGAAACTGACCTCTTCCCAGGATGATGCAATGGCTTTCTAGGGAGGATGACACCATGCTTTGTCTGTGCCCATCACATGCTGAGATGGGATTCATGATCCTCCTTGTGGCACTGAGGAAGCTAAGCCTCAGAGAGCAGTGAGGTGTCATTCCAACTTGACTCAAATGCTAGAAACGTGGCCCCAATCACCCCTCAGGCCAAGCCCTCCCTGTGCCTCTCAGCGCTGCACACCGCCATTTCACCGGCATTCTTGCTCTGGTAGATAGCAGTGCACACATTTTGAAGCCAGGCTACTCTTGTGGTTCACTCTACCAATGTTTCCAGACCTCCCAGCATGAGCAGCAATCTACATATGAGGCCAGCAGCAACCAGAGCAGGGGAGAAATCTATGTTTGTTTCTTATTAGTGCTGGAATCTTGGGAAATCATTAAAAATGAGGACATACTCTCCCCAGTGGTAAAGAACACCTGTGAAAATACCCAGCACATTCAGAGCATATAACCTGCACTCTGTGTGACTTTCCCTTTTCCATGTTCCCCTTCCCTCCTGTGCTTCTTGTGCTGCTTTTAAAGTGCTTGTAGG
>NW_008478362.1:0-1692 GCF_000622305.1 Nannospalax galili
CAAAGGTCTGGGCTCCTATTGATGGGCATAGAAACATAGTCCTGGAGCAGTGAGAGGAGCTGCATGTGGTCACTATGTAGGCAGATGAGCATGGAGTGATTTGGGAATCTGTCTACCATGTAGAAGCCAGATTCAGGCACTCTCAGTCAGTCTGTAAAGGTCTGGACCCCTACTGAAGGGCAGAGAAGACTAGCCCTTGAGAAAGGGGATCTCTTATCCACTGCTGGTGGGAGTGCCAAACTGGCACAACCACTATGGAAATCAGTGTGAGGATTCCTCAAAAACCTTGATACTGATCTACTATATGACCTGTCCATACCACTCTTGGATATATACCCCAAAGACTCTATACCCTTCTACAGAAATGTCTGCTCATCCATGTTCATTGCTGCCCTTTTCCTAATAATTAGAAATTGGAAACAACCTAGATGTTCATGAACTGATGAATGGATGATAAAGGTGTGGTACATATTCAGAAGAGAAAATTATTCCATTCTTTAAGAAACAGAAATTATGATGGTCACAGGTAAATGGATCAAACTGGAAACAATCATCTTGAGGGAGGTAATCCAGACTCAGAAAGACAAACATCACATGCTCTCTCCCACACCTGGATGCTAATTTTGAAATCTTATGTATATATGGTTCAATTTGAAAAATCAGAGAGGTCAAGAAACTGATAAGTGGTTGGTGGGAGGAGGCTTCCTGGGAGGGGAGGTAGAATTCAGTGATAATGAAGAAGGAATGGAGATCATTAGACTAAGAAGGGTTAAATGGAGGTAGGGAATGGGAGGGCAGGACAGAGGAGGGAGTATGGGAGGGATAAATAACACTAAAAGCCTTTAGAAAAAGCCATATGGAAACCTACAACCATAGAAGCTTCTCAAAATATATACATAAACATCATAAAAAGAAGTTAAAAGGAGTTATCCTATTATGTGGGGGCATTGCTCTTTCTAGACATCATAAGCTAATGGAAAAAAAAAAAAAACCTCTCAATGCCAGGAATGGACTCCCTCTCTAAAAGCTGTTGACTAGGGGTCCCATAGACCCACAAATAATACTACAGTTGCCCCTGCTCTTGGTTACCCACCAGAACTAGATGGTAAGACTCTACTGCTGAAGACACTATATACATAAGCTGTAGAACAAATAAGGAGAAATCAAGCTGACTTCAGAGCCTCGTCTTCTCTAGCTAAAGTTCATAGTGATGGACACAGTACTATGCATGCTACTGGAAGGAAAAAATAATCATCAACCTTACTCAGCTGTGAATCCAGTAAACTACAATAACAACTAGCCTGGCAAGATATGACCACCAGTACAATAGTGTTAGTGGCACAAATATTGTAATAGTAACCAAGCACTCTTTAACTGGATTTAAAGTCCACTTCCTAGGGTGGAGTCTATACCTGACTTAGGAACCTGAGGCTAGGCAGGTAACAGGAAATAGGGAAGAACCTAATACTAGTTTTCAACTAACTAGCTATTGTTTTAAATAGACTCTGGGGAGGCAGAGACTAGGAGAAATGGGTGGATCCCTGGGGCTCATTGGCCAACTAGTCTTGCTGAATTCGTGAGCCCCAGGTTGCAGAAAGAAACCCTGTCTCAAAAAACAAGGCCTATGGAGGAACAATGACTGAGGTTGTGCTCTGGCCTAAAATACACACACACACACACACACACACACAC
>NW_008478363.1:0-1716 GCF_000622305.1 Nannospalax galili
CACAGCTCCAGACAACCACAATTCCAGGCTCATGGAAAACAACCACAATTCCAGATTGAAGGGAAAGAGAGCTTTGTTCCAGGCTCATGAGACACAACCATAGTTTTAGGTTCATAGGATGAGAACATAACTTCAGGTTCACAGGAAGGGACCCCAGCTTTAGGATCACAGCAGGTAAACACAGTTCCAGGCTTATGGGAGAAGGGTCACTATTTCAATTACACTTGTTATTATTATTTTTCTGTCTCTATTTTTCTGTCCACATGCTTATACTCATGTTTAAGATATAGCATTTGGCCTCTATACAGCAGACAAAGACAATAATAACTTACTGGCTTGAATTTCTCACTTGAGGGACCTCAATATTGGCTAAAACTACCTTTTGGTTTTGCTCAAGAAGGCAGATGGATTGTGTATTTTGTTGTTGCTGATGTTGCTGTTGTTGGTATTTTTCCCATTATCAAGGTTCTGGTTGAATTATTTTGGTAATTGCAGCCTTCAAATCTTTCTCCCTGGCCCGGGGGAGCCAGTAGTGAGACATCTTACCTGGAGTCATATTTTGATGACAGTCACCACTGCCTGCATCTTGGCTTTCTTAATTGCAAAGTCCTACCTTGCCTGCACCCAGCTTACTACATGGATGGTGATGATGGGTGGCTGACCATGGGTGTGCAGGGCTGTGGCCACCATTAGGCCCAGCCTCCGGCAAAGAGGCACACTGTGATGCAGTGTGGTGGAATTTAGCCCAGAGCTGCCACAGTAGCCATCTTGACTCTTCAGCCATTTTCTTTCTTACTTGCCAGGTACTTTCTTGCCTGTACCCAGCTTATCTCCTGAGTGATGACAGTGGCTGGTCAACTGCGGATTTTACAGCACAATGGCAACACACAGGCCCAGCCTCTAGTGATAGAGGTGTGCCACAGCACATGGCACAGTCACAAGGACCTCTTGGTTGCACCTGCAGGCAGGCTGCTGAACCCCAAGCTAAGTAGCCAGAGAGGCTGTTATCAGAGACAGGTGGTGGAAGTTCGAATCAAGGAAATCTTGCCTGGATTGAAACCTATGAAACAGAAGTACTTATGACAGTATGCATAAAACTTGTGCAAGCTGAAACCAGGCAGGGGCCCCATTCCTAACTTCATATATATTGGCATTGATGGATGCTGGGAGACAGAGGGTCAATCAGCCTTACCAGTGTGGTGAGTAGTAGGTTGACCAGACTCCAGGGCATTGACCCACATCCAGCAACTTGTGCAAGGTACAGAATGGAAGGAATTGGTAAGCCGTTAAAAACAAACAGCAAAAAATGAATTAATTAATTAATGAAAAAATTTAAAAGTTAATAAAGAATATGAGAGATAATAAATGAGGACCTGAAACCAGGTGTGTGTGGATATGATATAGTAAGAGAGAAAGCGGAGACAGGGACTGGTCAGGTTGTGATAAAAATCCGTTGTATGAGGGACTAGAGAAATGGTTCAGTGGTTAAGAGCACTTGGCAGGTCTTGCAGAGTTCCCAAAATCCACATGGCGGCTAACAAATGTCGCTAACTCCGGTTTCAGGGAATCTGACACCCTTTTCTGACCTCTGGAGGCATTGCGTGACATGGGTGCACTCACATGCATGCAGGCAATATACTAATACACATAAAATTTTTTTAAAGAAATTTTTAAAATACATTGTAATTTTGGAATCAATAAAAATTAAAAAAAAAA
>NW_008478364.1:0-1716 GCF_000622305.1 Nannospalax galili
TCTATTTACAGGCACTAAACTAATTCCTTCAGAATGGACATTAATTCATGTTTGTAATTTGTATTGAGCTTCACAGACTTCAGCTCTTGCTTACCATGTTGCACACATTACTCTTAACAGTTTCTCACAAAAGGTCTGTGGTTTGGGGACTCTGTTATGTCCATTTCACATATAAGGCAACTGAAGTCTAGACTGGCAGGTTACTTGCTTATATTCAGGTACCAGAAAAGCAAAGTTGGTCATCAAAACAATAATTTAACTCATATACCTACGATCCAACATCTAAATTAAAACATATGTGACATACTGAGTTCTGCTTCTGGCTATAGCAGAATATATATTGTATCTGACTGATACTGATATTTTCATTCAACTATTGAGGAAACAGAATAAAATGGGAAACAGGAAAGCAACCAATTAAAGAACTCAGTTGTCAATGAAGAAGACCAAGACTAGAACAAAATATATTAAAATAGGTGATATGTTTGCCACACTAATCACCAGTTGGGATTTCAACATAAAAACACTGAACCTAAAGGCTACCAACAAACATAAGGCTAAGAATTTATCTTTTAAAATGGTCAGAATTTGGAGGGTTAAAAAATTGGAATTTCATGATCCAAACTCAATATGTTAATGGTCAATACTCTATCTAATTAAGAAAATATCAGGTTGTAAGGGTTGGGGAAATGGTTCAATTATTAAGAGCACTGGCTCCTTTTCCAGAGGCCCTGAGTTCAATTCCCAGCACCCACATCAGGGAGATATCAATTGCCAGTAACTCTAGCTCTGGGGAATTTGATGTTGTCCTCTGGCTTTAGTGGAAGCCTGCACACATATGGCACACACCTACACATGAACAACAGAAAAAATAACTAAAAAAGAAAACCTGAGATAATAACAAGTAATGAATCTATTCTTTTGTGTACAAATTCTATTTAAATGATGTCTCCATTTATTAAGGCTTACATGGGGCCATATTGCTTAAAAATTAGAAAATAGTTGATGAAGAACTATAAATGAAATACAAAATTGTATTTGTCTCATGATATTGTGAGATATAAATAATTGGAAAATTTATTGTCTACCAAAATAAATATTTCACACATTAAAGAACGTACAATAAATACTGTGGCCCTCACAGACACTGAAATTTAATTAAATTAACTAAATGTTTAAATTAAAACGATACAATGTACCTGTGCTCTAATTCATTACCAGATACAACTGAATCTATTATCTGTCACATATAAATTTGACATAAAAAATAAACTGCCTGTGAAAAGATACAATGAAATGATTTTTTCCTTGGATTTACCAGACATGATTCTTTGTTTTGTTTTGTTCTCTCTTTATTTCCTCTCTTTTATTTTGTCAAACAGTTTTTCTCAACCTGGTCTCAAACTCACTGTATAGCTCAGAATGATCTAGAACTGCTGGTCTGGAGCCTGCAGTTCCTGAATATAAGCGTAGGCTGAGGTTAAAGGGGTGTGCTACCACATCTAGTTTATGTAGGGCTGAAGAGCAAAGCCCGAGTCTCGTGCATACTAAACAAGTACTCTACCAACTGAGCTGCATACACATTTTGACCTTTAATACAATTACATTAATATACTTACAAAACTAGGAACAAAAATTAGAATTTGTCTATATAGGAAGGACCTATAAAATCAACTCAAATAGGAGTTCTTTTTTAAAAAAATATTTCATTCATTA
>NW_008478365.1:0-1716 GCF_000622305.1 Nannospalax galili
TCCTTCAGTAGAACACATGAACACTTACAGGAAGCCAAAGTAGGCTCACTGGCAGCTCAAGCTATTTTCTTTTCCTTTTCTCACCAAATGAATACTGACAATAACCAGAAAAACATTCCTTTAATTTTTAAGGGTTATTAGATTAAAGAATTACAAATACAGAAGGATAGATATGTAGCAATGTTTGGGGATTGTTACTACCGGATTTCAGCATCGCATTCCCTTCTCTTTCCCAGGATCCCTGCCCCCATTAATTTTTTTTCCTTCTAAACTAAAAATCAAATACACAAGAAACATAAGATTAAAATCTTCAGTGGATTTCTGGTGAATTTTGAATAAAACCCAAGGGACTTGACCTGGCAAAAGACTCCCCACAAACTGGGCCCAGTTTCTCTGCCACCCTGTCTTGTGCCTCATCATCTCTACTCCATCACGTACGTCTTATACTTGTGTCAGGCTGGACGACTCACAGCTCAGAGGACCACCTGAGCCCTCCTACCCCATACACATCTCTCCGTCTCTGTGAAGCCTGCTCTCTCATTTCTCACCATATCCAAGAATCTGGATCTTATTGGCTTTCAAACCCTCCATCTGTCAGGCATCCTTAAGAAATAATCCTTTCTCAGGATTCTTCTATCTCTCATTGGCTGTTCAAGATCCATTTGTGTTCTCATTCTAGACATTTGATGCCACTTATTGGCTTTTAATGTCTTTATCATCCTTGGAATTAATTAATCTCTTGGTTATAAGCTAGTTTTCATCAACTTTGGAAAAATTTTGGTTATCATTAATATATATGTCTTTCCTCATTCTATTTTACCTTCTTTCTGGGACTCTTTATTATATGTGACTAATAGATACCATTCAATAAGTCATCAATCATCTGTTCACTTTTCCATATTTCCTCTCTTTTTATTTCATTTTGGATAAGTTTTTAAGTTTAAATTCAATATTTTCTTATAGGTATGATTTGCTGAAACCATCCAATGCTTTTTTAAACATTCTAATTTTAAAATTTTTCATATCTTATGATAGTAACTATTCAAACTTTGTTATTTTTAATTATGCAGATGATATGACTCTATACCTTAAAGATCCTAAAAACTCCACCAGAAATCACCAGAAATTGCAGAATGTGTGTGTGATAAACACATTCAGCAAAGTAGCAGGATACAAAACTAACACACAAAAAAATCAGTAGCTTTCCTATATACAAACAACAAACATTGAGAAAGAAGTCAGGGAAATAGTCCATTTACAAGAGTCTCAAAGACAAATAAAATACGTTGGAATAAATATAAGCAAAAAAGTGAAAGACTTGTTCAGTGAGAACTTTAAGACATCGAAGAAAGAAACTGAAGAATATATCAGCTGATGGAAAGCCCTCCCATGCTCATGGATTGGTAGGATCAATAGTGTGAGAAAGGTCATCCTATCAAAAGCAATCTACAGATTTAATGCAATTTCCACCCAAAATTCTTATGCAATTATTCACATAAATTGAAAGAAATGATCTGAAATTTCATATGAATAACATAAAAGACCCTATGTAATCCAAAGAATTCTGAAAAATAAAATTGCCAGAGGTATCACCATTCCTGATTTCATGTTATACTACAAAGCTGTAGCAATAAAAACTGCATGGTGCTGGCATAAAAACAGACAACACTGACCAATGAAGTAAAATTGAGGACACAGATACAAGCCCAATTATAG
>NW_008478366.1:0-1716 GCF_000622305.1 Nannospalax galili
AATTTTCCCTTTCCCACTCTCTGGGAGACTAGCCCTCAGTCACCAGGTCTCCTGGTTCTGATGCTGAATAATAAAACCGACCTAACAAAGTTCTGTTTGGATTTTGCATAGTTTATATGACATTTGGGATGGGGTGACTTTCAAAGAAATGGCTTCTCATAACCCATGCTATTCAAGCCTACCCGAGTCTCCATCAGCTTTCCCGTGTTGTGCCTGCACACCATCTCACCCCACATTGAGTGTCTTATCTCACCCTGCAAAACCTGAGAGATGGGCAGGGCATCCACGCATTCTTGCCCCTGCAGTTTGCTGCGCCCCTGCAGCATACCTAGCTCCTGGAGTTTCAATATGGCTGTGGCTCCATCTCTTTTCCCAGGGTGCCCCGCATCACCCAGCCCACACTTTTCAGAGGAATGAGTAATTTTGGGGCTACAGGCCTCCATAATCTCCACTTTAGACAGAGCATGTACTACTGAGCATACAGCACTCTAGTTTACAAGAAAGAATAGCTGATTTGGGATGCTGGGGGATGGCCACACAAATTATGGGAGATGGAAGAAAGGATGTGTGGGCAATAAACACCTTGTTTTTCAGAGAAATCTTCATCTGATAACAGTTATACTGGGGAATCTTCTGGGGCATGGAAAATACCTTACCTTTGATGGGGAAGATTCCTAGGGAAGACCTGAGTGATAATTAGGTTGCTTTTGGACAATCTAAACTTTGGCAGATGGTGGGGGGAGTGCCTTTGCCTGGTCTTTCACCAGAGCCCTCAGTTCAGATAACCAGCACATCGAATAACTTATTGTGGAATGGCATTTCCAGAGCGGCTCTAGAGTGGGTAAAAATGAACACTGATGAACAGAAAGGATCCAGTCTCCAATAATAGAGAGAAAATATTTTAGACAATGAATAACGCTTCAAGGAGTTGTGGGAATATAAGAACATTACACTCCTCATGTCGGTAGAGGGGACCATCAAGACGTAAAGATTTAATGGGTATGCAATGTGCCCTTCCTTGTTTCCCATGTCTAAGAACTGCAGACTCCACAGTTATTTAGTTTACAAAGAAAGGGCTTAGTTTGCATGTTTTATTTTCAGGTGTGTCAGCATTGAAATACAACAGATTATTTTCCAGCAGGACTCATTATGTCAAATGTTCCCTTGTCATAGGTTATAAAATATTTGATTGTAGCATCAAAACCATCAAATTCCCACTGAATCTTCATGATGGCATTATTTCTTTGTATAAAACTGAGTAGGTAAATATGCACAAGAATAAAATTCTTATAAACGAAGAATGAGCCTAGAGAACAGTTGTAAGCAAGCTATGGGAACCAGTGTACAGTCTCATTGGGTTTTCATTGTTGCTTTCTTTTCCCCTCCTTTAAAAATATGTGCACTGAGCTGGAGGGATGGCACAGCCGTTAAAGGCTAAGGCTAACAAACAAAAATATGTGCATTATGACATCTAAACTTCATCTCAAATTGGTAAGAATTACTTTATATGCATATCTTGCCGTTAATGCATGCTATATGCAGAGGAAAAAGACAGAAGTAGCCTCCAAATTGAGTAAATCTGAGCTTGGAGATAAATTCAATTAAGAAATTAAGAGATTTCTCTAAGTACCTGCTATGATTTGGATTAGTGTCCCCCAAATGCCTATGTGGTCAAAGCTTGGTCCCCATGGTGATGCTTCAGAAAGTAAGGTCCAG
>NW_008478367.1:0-1717 GCF_000622305.1 Nannospalax galili
GCTTTTTCTTATGCATTTTGTATCCATGTTTCAAACTTTCTCTTTACTAAGTCTTTTGAGAGTTTGGAAATATTTGGGGAAATGGGCTATACAAAGCTTAGAATATGGTAAGCAGAGCTAAATAGGCAATTCTGATGGAAACTGATGAACAAGAATGCCGATCATGTGAACCTAAACACAGACAGTGAAGACCAGATCCATGTGGTTTCAGGTGGGGAGGAAGCCACTACCAGAAACTGGACTGGAATTGTCCATCGATGTCACATTCTGGCAAAACCTTGTCTACATTTTGTCCGTGCCCTGACATTCTGTGGGAAGCTGGATTTAAATGTGACAGATTGATGAAAAATTTTGACACAACCATTTATCCAAGGTCTCACAATAGTGTTTTTAGCTGGTTTTCCAGTCATGTTTATAGTCAGCAATGGAAGCAAAAATCAGAACAGAAAGCTTTGAAAATTTGCAATTTGGCCAGAAAAGAACATATAAAAGTTGAGAGGAGGGAAATTGTGGTTGTTGGAGATTGGTCCCACTAAACAGAAGTCATGTGCTTTCCATCTGGACCAGAGAAAAATTATATTGAGGGCATCTCAAGAATCAACCAGACCCTGCCCACAGCAGGGTCAAAGCTATACACGTTTTAGCTTTCTAAAAAAAAAAAAAAAAAATCTGCTTAAGGAAGAGTGTTCTGCAGCAACATGCTGGCCTTTTACGGAAGTAAGTGTTCCCCATGTTTAGCCATACAGATACCATATTCATGGTTCAAGCTACTCTGGGCAGACTAGTCCCACTAGGCCCTGATGCTGTCCATGTGATGCTCATTTCAACAGAATTGAAACTGTGGCATCCTGGAGGCTTCCAGAGAGATTCCAAGGGAAAACGTGGCAGGTCAGGGAGTATTTGGAAAGGTTTGAATCTCTGCAGGCAGAAGCAGTGAGGGTGAAAAATAAGCTTCAATAGTGAGCCCAGGATATTTGATGTGCCAAGAGCATGGACTGTCTGCTCAGGAAGGCCACGGGTAGCAGACAGGGACATCCCATGACACCCCATATATGCTATGCACCAATACCTCTGGGGCAGGGCTGCTCAAACCTTTTGGGCTCACATCACACCACCTCATGCATCAGACATAAGGATACTAAATTTAATGGTTATTTTGATCCCATATTTCCTTTCCATACTCCCATCAGTCTATTTGGAATGGGCATATTTACTCTGGGCATAGCATCTTGGGAGTTTGCTTTAAGAGCACCTCACAACTAGGAGCTTGCCTTAAGTCTCAAAGAGGAGCTTGGTCCTGAGCTTTTGAGCAATTCTGAGACTTAAGACTGGGTATCTCTGGAGATTGACTGAATACATTTTTGTATTATGAGATGGGTTTGAAGCTTTTGGTGGGTCTGTGAAAGAATGCTGTGCTTTGGATAGCACTGGAACTTTCCTTCCAATAGATACATTCAACTCTTGGTTCCCAGTGCATCTGTCTTCAGAGGTGGGCTTTTGGAAAATCAAGGCTATGATTTATGAATGGTTTCAACCCTTGATGAATTCATTCATCCTCTAAGCGTATTACTGACAGGTGGTGAATAAGTAGAGTCTATGTGGAGGGGTGGGTCACTATTGTCGTGACTTTCAAGGATGTATTTTGTTCCCTGCACCCTTTTTCTCTCCTCTCTGTGTTTACTGCTTTCCATAGAGCGAGCAACATTTTTTCTTCCCA
>NW_008478368.1:0-1711 GCF_000622305.1 Nannospalax galili
CATAGTGAGTTCCGGGACAGCTGCGGCTACAGGGAGACCCTGTCTCAAAAAGATGAGAAAAAAAAAAAAAAGACAGCTGGATACAAGGAGGAAAGCATCAATTAGAAATAGGTAAGAAACATGACAGGAAATCCATGCCAGAGATATCTCCATACAGGGCAGGAAGGCAGCTCCACAGCAGCTGCAAGCTTTCTGGCAGCAAAGCATGGGAGGTATGTGATCAGCCATACTGTGTCTCTGGGGTACACCAGTTAATTTAGGGTATCTCCTATGCTGGCAATGAAAATATCATGACATTCATGTGCATGTTATAAAGGCAGAGAGCCATTAGCTTAACAAACCCACCAAATGCCATAACACAGTAAGGTCTAGCGGAAGGACTGTAGCAAAGTCTTCTGCTCCCTCCAGTGTACACAGTACATTGGCTTCATGAAAGCTGTATAAAACTCTGCACTGTGGCCCTCCCTTTCCCTCTGGTCCTGTGACAGGAGCTCGGGCTGCTGATGTGGCCCACCTCTCCTGTGGATGCAACAAGGAGCCATGGCAGCTCCTCTATGAGGAAAAGGATGAAGCCCATCTGCGGCTATGGTTCCAAGAGCTGTTAAAGCCTGTGGACCTGGGGCGCATGTGAATCTGCTGGAGGCAGTCATTTTTTTTAACTACTTCTAATTGATATTTTCCCTCTGTATCTGGTTATCTTTGAGTCACCCAGGTGACAAAATTAAAAAGCCAGATGTGGTAATGTGCGCTTGTAATCTTGTTACTAGGGAGGTGGAGATAGGAGGGTCCCTGGGGCTCACTGGCCAGCTAGCCTTGTTAAAATGGTGAACTTCCGGTCACAGTAAAGACCCTGTCTTAAAAAACCAAGTAGAAGGCTCCTGAGGAAAGACACCTGTACATACATGCATCTGCGTGCACGAGCACATGCACATACGGAACGTGCTCACTGCCTTACTGCATTGCTACCTCCACAATGCTGGACGGCCCGCTGTGTTTCAGGTTGTCATCAGTCCAGCACATGCTCAGGATGAAGCATCTAGTCTCTGCTGTTTGTGACACCAAGACTTTAGCTGTGCGGTCCCAGAACTCCCCGTCACAGTGTGCTTGTGGCTGCCATTGGACAGACCCACAGACAGCTCCCAAGTTCCCCTGGTCCCAGAGGTCACATCCCTTCAACTCCGCCAGCGTGGCTGGGACACCATTCTCTCTCCACTCCCTACTTCGTCCACCAGCTTCCTCTCAAATACAGGTTTCCAACAAGTTACCAACTCTCTAGCTCAAAGTCTATGCACCCAAATTTTAGCTCTACATAAACTAAGGCACAAGCATTTTCATGACATTTGGAGAGGTATACTGAAACCTATATTTTGTTTTTCCAATTTCACTTTCAAGGAGGCAATAAATCATGATTTTGAAACCAAACTCTATAAACATACACAGTAGAGCATCCCCTCCCCTCAGCCTGCTGGCTTGGTTCTCACTTCCTGCCACAGACCACATTTCTTATGTATCAAGGTTTCTTTGTGAACATATAAGTCAATATAAAGACAGAGTATGCTTCTTTTTTTTACACAGAGAAAGCTGGCACACTGCACATATGGTTTGACTTGGGGTTTTGGGTTTTTTTTTGGTTTTTTTTTTTTTTTGGTCTTTTTGAAGACTGGCCTGGAATTCACTATGTAGTCCAGGCTGGCCTTGAACTCACAGAGAT
>NW_008478369.1:0-1715 GCF_000622305.1 Nannospalax galili
ACACACACACACACACAGATGCACAAGCACAAGACATCACGGATTATGTGGCAACCCTGGTTCTTGCATTTTCCTGGGGACTTCCACTTCATAAGTGCTCTGACCCTTCACTTTAGTTGAGACTTCGCTTTGGTGACGTGTTCAGCCTACAGATGGGCTGGAAGCCAGTGGTCATTATCAATGGAATAAAGGCTGTGCAGGACATGCTGGTGACCTGTGGAGAGGATACCTCAGACCGTCCACCAACACCCATCTTTGAATTCTTGGGCTTGAAGCCCAAATCCCAAGGCAAAGGGCTGGGATGGGGAGGGGACAGAGATGGCATCAGAGATGGGCTTAAGGGATGGTGAGCAGAGGAGGGAGGAGGCCTAATGAGGGTGGGGATGTGGTAAAGCAATTTAACAAGAAATCTGAAATCTAGGGTAGAACCTACAAAAGGTGCATGTGCTGGTGTGTGCTATCAAAGTCTGGGGGGCTGAGCGTTGGGACTGACCCCAGAAGAGGGGTGGAGCATTGGGAACGGGACAGCATAGCTAGGTATTCTTGGCTACACACAGACTACATGTCTGCAGGTGTGATCCTTGCATCTTATGGACCTGAGTGGCGAGAACAGCGGAGATTCTCTGTGTCCACCCTGCGCAACTTCGGCTTGGGCAAGAAGTCACTGGAGGAGTGGGTGACCACGGAGGCCGGCTGCCTCTGTGCCGCCTTTGCTGACCACAAAGGTGGGTGATGGATGCAGGGTACAGGTGGGGACAGGGAGGGAGGAGCATGTCTTGACTTATA
Source organism: Nannospalax galili (assembly GCF_000622305.1). Classification (NCBI taxonomy): domain Eukaryota; kingdom Metazoa; phylum Chordata; class Mammalia; order Rodentia; family Spalacidae; genus Nannospalax; species Nannospalax galili. The sequence goes on from NW_008478369.1 coordinate 787, forward strand.
TATCCTCTCCCAGGACGTCCCTTCAATCCCAACACCCTCCTGAACAAAGCCGTGTGCAATGTGATTTCGTCCCTCATTTATGCCCGTCGCTTTGATTATGAAGACCCCTACTTCATCAAAATGTTGAAAATACAGGAAGATAGCTTGAAAGAGGTCTCTGGCTTCATTCCTCAGGTAAGAGGCTCAGGGTAGTTTGCAGGGCCCTTTCTATACGAGACTAGGGAGAAAGCCCTCTGGGAGAGCCACCCTGCGGGAGGAAGGGTTGGAACTTAACAAAAGTCACACAAAAGAAGGAGAGATGGGAACCAACATCAAGGACTCTAGAAAGGGTTAGAATTGGGCCCTCTGTCTACATGGAAGTCACCCAAACCTGTGAAATTGCCAGGGTAGACTCTTCTTTCTGCTAACCTAGGGTTACAAGAGGGACTAAAGACTGGAAGTGAGAAGGTGGCAGTGATGGATGGGGACACACAGGCCCTGGGTCCATTGTAGAGGAGGCTGGGAACTGAGATACGGTCCAGGTGAACACAGAGCAGATGAAGCACCCAGGGGCTGATAAGATGGTTAGTGGGTAAAGGAGCTTGCCAAGCAAGATTGACAGTATGAGTTGGACCCTTGGAACCCATGTAAAGTAGAAAAAAACTGACTCTGCAGTTTGGCCTCTGACTTTCATACACATACCATGGCACACAAGACTATACAGAGTAAAATGATAAACTTATAACTAATTTAAATTTTTATTAATTTATTTTTATTTTATGTGTATGAGTGTTTTCCCTACATGTAAGTAGGTGTATCCATGCAATGCCCATGGAGGCCAGAAGAGGGCATTTGATCCCCTGGAAATGCAGTTACAGACAATTGTTAGCCGCCATGTGGGTGCTGGGAACCAAACCTGGGTCCTCTGCATGAGCAGCCAGTGCTCTTAA
>NW_008478370.1:0-1717 GCF_000622305.1 Nannospalax galili
GGACTGAACAACCTGTGGGACATGCTACATGAGCACCCTTTGTTTTTTGTCAAGTTCAACTTTACATGTAACCTGGACCATGCACGTACCCACGAGGCTCTTTTTCTATAGACATTACTGAATTGGAGAATAAAGTTGGCTTACACAAAGAGACACAAGTCCCAGAGTCTGATCTCTGCACTGCCAGTGTCACTGTCAGGGAAGCAAAGTAGGACCCCCACACACATATGCAGGAAAAACACTCATGCACATAAAAATGGAAATAGAAATCTTAAAAAATTGAATCGTTTCAACTTGCATGACTCCAGCACAGAACAAGGATTAATAGGTTCATATTGTAATACATGCTTCTGACATTAACTGACATCTTACTACGTGCTTGTAATGTCTAAGGGGCAGTATGCGGTTTAAAAATATTATACTGCCAAGTCCATGCTTTTGGATTTCAGTGAACCATGTCCCCAGCTAAATGAAGGATTTAAAGCTCGTCCATTATTTATAATATGTACAGACATGAAGAGTTTCTTACCACAAAAAAATTTAAGCCAAAAATGCTTTCTACTGTACCAGTATTTTCCTGTAGTCTTGAGCGTAATCTGCAGAATCCTGTGGGCATGTCTTTCCGAACCCATACAGGTTAAGTTGTTGAATAAAATTCTTCTAGCTGTTTGTTCCAAATATCCTTTCTGAACATCTGCAAAGAAGAATTTCTCTCTGAAAAAAAGTTTACTTCCGTCAAGATGGTGACTCCATCATCATTCTACGTCGCAGACCCTGAATGGGGGTGGGGTATTGCTACTGTCACTGCTCTCCAGAAAATAGCAAAGAATATGTAGCTCAACAGGACATGGGATGTCTAATTAGCCACACTGAGAATTCATGATTCAAATTCACACAATGCTCTCTCCCACAGAGAAGCATCGAGATTGTGAGTCAAAGCCCACCTTCCCTCCCTCCCACCTGCTGTTCCTCACAAGCCACTATATGCATTCATTTTACCAAGGTCCTGAACACAGTGCTTCCTTATGGTTGTCTAATTGCACTGGCTATAACTGACTTGAATTATCCTGATGGTGAGCTCTGTTTCCTTAGCAGACAGGAAGAAGAGCATCTTGTCAGGGCTTCTAGGCCTCACTCTCCGAAGACTCTTCCATGTTTCAGGAAATGCTTCCTCCTGGGGGGCATAAAACACCAGGGCATGTGGTGTGTTCAGCTGTAACAGCCATTCCTGCTCCAGGACAGGATTCTTCTCTGCATATTTTGGTTTTGTGTTGTGAGGAGATGGGGATACAACCCAGGAGACTGCATATGCTATGAGATTGTTCTACCACTAAGCTACATCCCAGTCTGATTCTTCCCAGCTGTTTCCACCACCTAAAGGGGCTGGTCAGAACAGGGTCCCCTTTCATCAGTCCTAAGTCAGTCATACTGTTCTACGACCTGGCCCTAGCTTCTCTGCAATTCCATTCCAATCATCTTCCCTCCTTCCCTCCCCCAGAAGGAAATGCCCTTTCCTTGACTCCCAATCTGCCTTGTTTGAGGGCACCAACACTGGGCTGCTCTCCCTTGGAAGCCACACTGCACTCCTCCTGTACTTTTAGTATTGATCTAAAACAACTTCTTGCTATATTCCCGAAAGGGCTGTTGCTCATGCAGTCCACTATATTCCGGGTGTGGTCAGATCTCTCTTCTCATAGAATCCCACTGCTGAAACACA
>NW_008478371.1:0-1715 GCF_000622305.1 Nannospalax galili
TAGAGGCCCTCAGGGCTTTGTTTGGTTGATTTTTTTGAGACAGGGTCTCCTGTAGCCCAGGCTGGCCTAGAACTTCTGATCGTCTTGTCTCCACCTCCCAAGGGCTGGGGTTACAAGTCTGTGCCACTCTGCCAGGCCTCCTTAGGGGTTTCTAGTTTATCCACTTTGACTTCTTAGTGCTAAAATGAAAGGATGACTAGACTGGAAATATAAACTAAACTAGCTCTTTATTCTCTATATAAACACACGTTGTGCCACTGTGTTCTAAATCAGAGTGTGAGAGCTAGGCCTGTGCCCTGAGGCTCTCACCTAGTGGAGAGCCTGTGGACAGAGCACAGACAACTGCTTAAGGTGCCCCAGCCTTGGCCTGCACAGAAGTGTCTGCCCTCACTGGTGGTGGTGAGGAAGCCTGTAGGAAGAGTCACTAGAGGGTTGAGTGGCCTGCTGTTTGCTTGGCACGTGGCCTGATGGATGAATGGATGTTTAGTCTATCTACACATTGTATTGTCCTATGACTACTTTTGGTAATGATCCGGCCATGTGATAGAACTGTAATAATGTTTGAAAGATATATTGTTTTGAAAAGGGCCAATTTCCCAGATACCATGAGAACACGAATGTGTTTTCTGTCATCCTTTACAGGTTAACATCGTGACAGCATTCCTTGTTGGATAGCCAGATATATTTAAACATTTTTTAAACATGTAGAAAGAATTTGGGAATTGGTGTGGGGTGAGATAGTATTCTTAAGAACTCAAGAGATTCCTCTGGCTATAGACCAAGACCATGGCATAGAAATTATTAGCACATGTTGTTGTTATGGCCTCACCAAATTAGAAAGAAAATAATGAGAGAGAAAATGGCTGAAATTTGGAGCAGTTTACTCCTTACATCTTGTTTGGGAGGAATGGCAGCCTGGCCTGCTCTGTCTTTGGCTGTGAGCCTGGGTCTTCATGTGGGTCCAGATAGTTGCTGTGGCTCCTGCCCTACTCTCCCCCAAGAAGACTCCAAGTGTTGTGCTCTCATATTGCAGTGTACACAGAAGCCAGAGTTCTTAGGACTGGTTTTCCCCTTCCTGTTCTATGTATCAGCGTCTCCATATCACACCTGAAGTCAACACAGTAAATATTCAGTAAACAACTACAGTGTAATGAGGAGGAGATGGTAATGGAGTAATACAATGAACAGAACAGGGCAGATAGAGATGAGTGCTGAGAGGAAAGTGAAGCCTGACAGAGAAGGAGGTTAACTGCTGTGGGGTTGATGGACCTTAATGCTTCGTGCAATGAAGCTCAGCAAGCAGAGTCGGCCCGAGACCACAGCGTAGCAGAGAGTGGGTCCTCTCCCAGCAGACGCCACTGTACCATCCTTGGACAGTATGACCGCTCTGATCCCTTTGCCTCTCACAGCTAAATCAAAGTAGATGGGCTTGAAAAGCAGCCTCTGGCCTCAGGCAGCCACAGGAAGAGGCCGCTGCCCGGCTGTGGTAGCCTTTCTCTGGGAGAAACTTGTCTTTCCTCACAGCAGGGAGACAGGGAGGGCCCTGTCTCTGTGGCTGCCCCGAGCCTAGGGGGTTGTGATTTCCATGGATGTTACAAAAGTGGGGAAGAGCTGCAAACTTTCTGCCTTGCCCCTTCCGGCTAGTGCTGTATGCTCCCAACCTTGATAAGCTGAAACCCAGTACATCTGTTCCCAGTCGTTTCCACCGTGCTCAT
>NW_008478372.1:0-1717 GCF_000622305.1 Nannospalax galili
AAAAATGTGGAAACTGAGGCCAACTAGAGTTCAAAATGGGCCACGTGCTGGTATAACATGTTTGAACTAAATAAGAGCCAGGTCTGGTGACCCAGAGCTGCAAGGTGGCCCCCCAGAAGAGGCAGGTGCCCCTTAGCAGTCTACTCCTAAGTTCAACAGGAATTAGGTGAAAAATCTTCCTGGTCAGGCCAGTCATTCGGGAGGAACAGGAGGGAGGTCCTCAGGAGGCTTCAAGGGCAGTCTAGTTCTCACTTGACTCTGTCAGAGATTCTGCCATGTAGTCAAGTCACTTGTTGGGATCTTGTCAAAGGACACCCACCAAAGGCACCTTCAGAGACTCTGATAGGTCTCAGTGAGGACAACTGGGAACTGGCTGCATAATACACAGGGCCCAACACAAAATTAGAATAACTCCCTTGTTCAAAAAGGATTAAGACAATGACAGAGGTAACGACCATACAACATTAAACCAAACTCGGGCCCTCCGAGCTGGCCCCAGGATGCCCTATGCTTGCTGGAGGTTGTGGCCTCACCAATATGGATGCTGTCCCCTGATGCCCACAAACTGCAGACAAGTACCATGAAACTCCCCACTAATGCACAGCCAGGAGTATGTAGCCCTGAGAGCTAAGGCCCACAGCTCAGCTTTGTAGATACCATCCAATCCATCTCCCAGGCCTGACTCTAGACCTGGTTTCACAGCACAGGTCAGTAGACCCCATCCACTCTACCTCCCAAGCTTGGGCCCATAGCACAGCTCTGTAGACACTGTCTATTCCAGTTCCCATGCCTGCCACTAGGCCTGGGCCCACAGCACTGTTTACAACGTCACTGTATCACTATACTATTTTAACTATATACTTAAAAGGATTTAGAAGCTTGGGATGTATCTCAGTAATACAATGCTTGCCTAACATGTACAAGGCCTGAGTTCAATCCCCAGTATCACTAAATAAATTCAATTAATAAATAAATAGATAAATAAATATAGGTTTCAGAGACCTCTGACTTGACTTTCTTCTAGAATTATGTATGAAATAGTTTTGTGTCACTGTGACCATAGACAAATTAAGGAAGGAAAGATTTATGTTGACTGAGGGTCTCAGAGAGTTTTTGTCCCTCACAGTGAGGAAGGCGTGGCTGTGTCTTAGGCCCTGGTGGTGGGAGCTGTTCACCTGGACCAGGAAGTAGAGACAGGCTGGAACAGAAACCAGGCCCACTCCAGTAACCTGCCACCAGCCAGGGCACACCTTCCAAAGGCTCCATGGCACCACCAGCCTGGGAACAAGCATTTAAAACATGGGTCTGTGATGGGCATTTAGATTCAAACCATAAAAGACTGTCTAGTGGATCGTGGCCAGCTCAGCGTCAGGTCTTAGCAATCTCCCCACTGCTAAGAACCCCAAAATCCAAAGTCTCCTTTGAGTTTCAAGGCAGTCTCTTAGCTGTGAGCCCCCACATAATCAAAAAGGAAGTTACATACTTCCAATGTACAATGGCACAGCGTAGACATTTCCATTCCAAAAAGAATAGGGGCACAGGTAGGAAAGATCAAACCAAAGCAAGAGGAAACCCACCGGGTGCACACCAACTCCTTCAGCCCTGTGGCACACGGCGATATGATGTGAGGTCAGCGGGATGGGTAGCCCTGCCCCTGTGGGCTGATGCCTGCATCGCGCGCGCATACGCGCGCGCGCACACACACACACACACACAC
>NW_008478373.1:0-1717 GCF_000622305.1 Nannospalax galili
TTTTTTGTTTCATTTGGCAACAGAACAGGCAGATTATAAGAACATGTTGCTGAAGAGAAGGTAATGCAGCTTAATAAATGTAATGAGGATTGAAAAGAATCTACTCATAAAAAATATGGAAGTGGGACAGGTGTGAGCGGCCTTCACAAGCCTGGTGACCTAAGCTTGCATCCTGGAACCCACATAAAGGTAGAAAGAGAGAACTCGATAAAGCTGACCTCTGATCTCCAAATGTGCACCACAGCACACACCAACACACAAATAAATGCAATAAAATATATTTTTAAAAAGAACCAATTTTGACTTTACTAGAGTATTCACATTTTGTTGGTAAGTTTTTATTGTCTACTTGATACAACCTAGAGGAACCTGGGAAGAAGGACCCTCAACAAAAGAATTGCCTGGGTCAGATTGACCTGTGGGCATGTCTGTGGAGGGCTGTTTTGACTTATGATTGATGTGGGAGGGCCCAGCCCACTGTGGGGGGACACCATCCCTAGGCAGGTGGATCTAGGCTGTATAAGAAGGTAACAGCATGAGCCAGAGGGTGAGCCAGTGAGTAGCATGCTCCCTGGCTTCCATGTCAATTTCTGCTTGACTTTCTTCAATGACGGCTTATGACCTGAAGGTGTAAGACAAACCCTTCCCTCCCTTACACTGCTTTTGGTCATGTTTACCACAGAAACAGAAAGCGAACTAGAACACCAAAGAAATATAGGCAGTTTGCAGCCACTGTTAAAATTAAAGCAGGGCAGATCATAATTGTCTCGGGAAACTAAATACAACACAAAAAATTCTGTTTTTCCACACAAAGAAAAACTCTTAAAAATCTTTGAGGGGGCAGATCTCAGAGTCTAGTCAAGAGACTGCGGATGCTTCAGACATTCCCTTGGCTGATAATAAAATCTTTAATGTTGAAAAATTGATGGACGAGGAAGGCGATCTGTCTGACTAAAGGTGCCCAGAGAAAAACTCTTAAAGAGGAGACATGAAAGGAAGGACGATATGGAAAAGCCCGTGGCAAATGCTGAGAAGTACATACGGACCGCGTGGCCCAGGGGAAGGACATAGTGGAGAGACGGAGCAGGAAAGACGCCCAGTAAGCTAGCTCACCCCCCACCCACACAGAGCTTAGAGCTAAAGGACGTTTTCAGCTCTTACATTAGTAAATTAAGGCAAGCACAGAGGTCTGGACTGGTTTGGACTGGTTTGGGGGAACAAGACTTCACATTCCTCTTTCTCCCAGGCCCTCCCTCGACTGTGAGTCAGAGGAACTCAGGGATGAAACCATATTAAGCAGAACCATGTCTGACTTCTTAATGCAGCATCTTCCCACGAAGAAGTAATGAGGGACTAGCATTTACCTCCCCAAATCATGCCATCGTTTTCTCCTGGAACCCTTACTACAGCTCCAGGAGGTGCAGAGAGAATGAGCCTCCCAGAGGGCTTAGGGCCTCGTGCAAGGCCGACACACAAAGACCAGAGGCGAGGCCTCGCCTTTATGGGGGTTACTCAGCTTGAGAGCAGGGAAGCTGCAATTGCTTTTGGAATGAAAACGCAAGGACTGCAGGTGTGTGGACACCCATCTGTTGAGAGCCCGGGACCCCACCGCTGAGGGAGCGCCAGTGCTGCTGTTGACTTTTGCTGCTTGTTCTCCTCATGATTTCAACATCAGAATGTGTCCTGCTGTCTTATTGGGTCTCCTAGACAATAAGAA
>NW_008478374.1:0-1716 GCF_000622305.1 Nannospalax galili
TGGTCCGCGCCACGCAGTCTGTCAGCAGTCACTGGGCTCGCGAGCAGGGTACGTCTCCTTTTGGCGGCCTATTTGCAGACCAAGAGCTGAATCTGAGAGCTCTGAGTCCGCGCCGTCTTTGGAGGCCTCCTGCTACACCTGAGTCCTAGGGATCAACTTAGCTCATGTTTACATGGCCACCACTTGACTGAGCTATTTCTACTGCCGTTTCTCTTCCTTTTAGTGCTTCTTTTTGTAAGTTAATAAGCTCTTCTTTTTTTTTTTTGAGAATTTCATACAGGAGTACAGTATTTATATCATTTTCTCCCCTCCCTCTCCTCCAATCCACCCATGTGCTTCCCACTCCCTCTCAAACTTTTGACCTCTTCATTATTTGTTGCATATGTGTATATACATGTATGTGTGTGTGTCCTAAGGAGTCCATTTTAATGTATACTTTTATTGAATTTTTGTGCATTTCATACAATACCTCTTAATCACATTTAGACCTCTTCCCTATCTGCAGCTTTTCTTTTTCTTTGGGTATTAATATCACAATCTAATCAAAACAAAGTAGTCTGCTAACATTTAACTTTTTTGTTATTTACTTCATAAACATATACTAGAAATCATTAGTTTAAGAGAAATCAGTAGCTTTTTAAAAAATATTTTATTTTTATTTATGTGTATGAGTGTATTACCTGCATGTGTGTAACCGCCCCTGTGTCATGCAGTGCCAAGGGGCTCAGAAGAGGGTGTTGGATCCCCTGGAAATGAAGTTGCAGACAGTTGTTAGCCATCACGTGGGTGCTAGGAACTGAACCCAAATCCTCTGCAGAAGCAGCCAGTGCTCCTAACTGCTGAGCCATTTCTCCAGCCCCAAATCAGTAGCTTTTGATGGAATATCGATCCAGAAGACATGGCTGACTCTTTTTCATCTTTAGGTATCATACTGTTCCACTGCCACCAAAAGGAAGAGTCATTCTCCACTGGTTACTCCTCTGTCAAACTGGGATGAAAGCAATGGCAGTTCCTCTGTTATTCCAGACAACATCTGGAATATTACATGGTGTGCACCATTATGCAAAATATGAAAAAACACTTGAGAAGAATGTGCGTTAAGATTAACCAAAGAATGCATGTAGGCTAAGTCAGCGGGACGGACTTCTTTAAATAAAGACTCAGGCATTGGTCAAAGGGTAAAAAGTAACTCTTCCTTTTGCCTGATATATAGCAGATACTCAGTAAATATAACTGTAAAAAAAATATATTTTACCTTTCTTTCCTGTTGTGTATAGAAATGGATTTGGGGCCTTGGGTCTCATCTATGCAGTTATATATTCATTTATGAAATTTTTTTGAGTGCTTGGTATTGTGTTACTCATTGTATATTACATATAAGAACTGGACCTTATCCAGAAAGATTTCTCAGAAGAGGAATAAGGAATGTGAACACTTAGTATAAGATGTCTTAAGATCCCAGCACCTATGTAACAAGCTAGGCCTGGCCCCCTTAGGCCTGTAAACCCAGTGCTGAGGGGAGCAGAGACAGAAGGAACACAGGCTTGCTCCCTGCTAGCCTAGCCAAAAGAACACAAGGACCAAGTTCAGTGAGAAATCCTGCCTTAAAAGGAATAAAACAGAAAGTAATAGGAGTACACAGATACCCTCCACTGACTTCTATGCATGTACACAGGCAAACCTGCAGTACACACAATTTGTATGTGTATGTGTGTG
>NW_008478375.1:0-1717 GCF_000622305.1 Nannospalax galili
CTTGCTATGTAGACCAGGCTGGCCTCAATCTCATAGAGATCCACCTGCCTCAGCATTCCCATGCTTAGCACTGAAAGTTCAAAGTTTCTTAATTGTGACCACCTATAAAATAAAAAGCAAGTTATATACTTCCAAAATATACTGGCACAGAGTAAGCATTCTTATTGCAAAAGGGAAGAGTAAACATTCTTATTGCAAAAGGGAAGAATTGGGGCATAGAAAGGAATAATTGGACCAAAGGAAGACCAAAATCCAACAGGGCAAGCATCAAATCCTGAAGTTCAATGTCCAGCATCAAAAGCGCATGATAAAATTTAGCTGGGCTCAAAATGCTTTAAGCAGCACTAACCTCTTCAGCTCTGGTACAATCTCTCTCTTGAGCCAGTTGCACTGTATGTATGCAGCTTTTCTCAGTAGACATCCCATGGTTCTGGCACCTCTAACATGCTGGAGTCTCCATTGAAACATAGGCTTCACCTTCGCAGGGTCATATAATTGTCTCTACAGACACGTTGCGTGGCCTCAGCCGGTCTCAAAATTGTGGAACAAAACTCCGTGAACCCTTCAATCTCTCATCTTTCACATCTATAAAATTAGTACCATGAGCATGACACTTTACAAGTTCTGCTGGAAAATCAGGATGTATCCTGCCTGTCTCAGACCACAGCTGTATTAGCTCCTGTGCATTGACCAAGGAATACACTTTGGAGGCAGTTGCTTTTGAAAAGCAGAGTAGTCTTTCAGCAAGGGCATTCATCCTTTTAGATCATCATAAGACAGAGCCTCCAAGGTTTTATGGTTTGCCCTCAAGACACTCTTCCTATTGTCCCAGTGCAATACAGGAGGTTTCTCTTTAGGGGTGCTATTCTTTTTAATAATTACATCTGCTTTATCAGCACTTAACTGATTGCTTGTTGTGTCTTGAAATTTTTTTCTGCCAAGCAAATTAGTCTGTTCTCTTTAAATTCAGCTTCACCCAGGTTTCCAGAACAGGGGGAGAATGAAGTCAGATTCTTGTCAAAACAATCACACAAATGATCTGTAGCCCAGTTCCTGATAGACTGCTTGTTACCCTCCACAACTCAATGAGCTGGGCCTTGACCCCTCACATGCCTGTCAGATTTCTTTTTTTCCAGGTTCCCAGTAGAATGACCCATTAATCTCTTCTTCCAGATGTTAAAGTCTATATAGCCCAAAGTACCAAATACTTTCATGCTGTAGCCACAAAATAGTTATAGGCCTAACAATCACATATCTAGGCTGATCACAGTGGTTTCACTTTTCAGTACCAATTTATGTCCTAGTTTCATTTCTTATTGCTGTGATGAAACATTGTGAGCAAGGGAACTTATAGAAGGAAGAGTTTATTTGAGCTTGTGGTTCCAGGTTCCAGAGGGATTAGAAACCATCATGGTGAGGACGCATGGTGTGGTGGCTGGAGCAGGAGCAGAAAGCTAGGTGCTTTCATCTTCAAGCAGGGACAGAAAGCAGAGAGTGACTAGAAATCCAGCAGGGCTTAAGAATTCTAAAAGCCTGTCCCCAGTAACACACTTCCTCCAGCAAGGCCACACCTAAAACCTTCCAAAACAGCACCACCAACAGGGAAAAAAATGTCCAAATAGGTGGAGCCTATCTATGGGGCTGTGGCCCAAACTCTCTCTGGGTTTCCTGCATGATCAGACAAACTATATAATATATTTTATGTGTATTTATTAAC
>NW_008478376.1:0-1718 GCF_000622305.1 Nannospalax galili
TCCCGGGGTCCATAACAATCAATCAGGCAAAGAAAGCACAGATCTAATCCCTGTAGCTTCCATTCAGAAACATTGTAAAAGAAAGCATCTTACTGAGCCATGAGAGACCTTCCTTCTGTGGTTGTGACTTTTCACTGGACTTTCTCATTTTTTAAAATTTCTTTCCATATTTGGTTTTCTGAATATTGTTGTTTGCATGAGAAATGTCCACATAGACTCAAGTATTTGAACAGTTGGTATGTGGTCCCCAATGGTAGCCCTAGGAGGTGTGGTTTTGCTGGAAAAATGTCACTGTGGATGAATGTTCATAGTCTTGCCCCAGTTCCAGTTAGCTATCTCTGTGTTTCCTGTTTGCTGTTGACTTGTGAATTGTGTTTTCTGATGTGGATGCCTCCTGCCATTCCTCCCTGCCTTGCAGAACTCTCATCTTTCTGGAACTTCAAGCCAAATAACCTCCTCCTTCTTGATGTTGCTTTATAGGCATGCCTTCATCACAGCAAAAAAAACGTAACTAATACACTTAACAGTGTTTCTTCTTCCCTCCTTCTCCAGTCTTCCTTGCACAGAAAAAGCATGCTTACACCATGACAAGTATTTTATTACATCTACTCTGAAAAGAAGCTTCTTTGATAAGCAGTGATTAGTTCCACAACTGCTCACACACAGACAATATGTGTCTGTCAGACTCCCAGTCCTAAGTGACACATCTACAGTGGAAACTCTACACCTAAGGCACACGGAACATGGTGGAACAGGTGGGAGAGAAAAAACTAATACATCCCTTAACTCTCACCAGCGAGGTTTTCACATGCAACAGAGTTCATGCACATAAAAGATCACAGCTGGCCAAGATGTGTAGAATAAGAGACTGTAGAGTGCTTGTCTCTGGATAGGACTCCCATATTAAACCTTACCCATTCATGGCTAGTGACCATTATAGAAGATGGGGCAAAAGATTGTCAGAACCAGAGTTGGTGCATGAACATAAGAAACAAAGTCTTCCAAGCCTCTGGGAATTTACTCATATGAACTTGTAGCAATGGAGATAGCATGCACAAGACCCATGCTCACTCAATCACACAAAAGCCAAGCATAGAGCTGGAGAAATGGGCAGCAGCCCATTTTCTTATATGAGGAACTATTGACAACTGATTACTACTAGGTGAGAGAATATTGATCTTTAGGGGAGTAACTCTAGATAGACTGACTAGACTCCAGTGGATTAACTTGCATCTGGGGACATCTGGGTACAAAATTTTGACTTCATAGATCTTAACATATATGACAAAATGCATTGAAATCTGATGGGGGGGATGGGAGGGTTTAGATAAGGGAGGGGGGTCTAAAAATGATTAGATTTATTGTATGAAATTTACAAAAATTCAATAAAAATATACGTAAAAAGAAAAAAAGTACTTTATCACTTATGCATACTAGGCTAACACCAACTTGCATGGTCACCTCTTTCCTTTTCCTTCATTCAGTGATGACATCACACTTAAACTTTGTTTTTTTATTGATTCTTTGTCCCTTTCATACAATGCATTTTGATCATGTTCAGAAACCCTTCCCATCTCCTCTTAGATCCAACCCCAATGTTTTATGTCCCCTCATTCCATGTTCCCTGTTTTTTTTAAGGCATGTTGACTCTAATTGCGTTCCTCAAATATTCTTGGGTGTGAGTTCATCTTGGGTGTAATTAACCTACCTGGCAGCAC
>NW_008478377.1:0-1719 GCF_000622305.1 Nannospalax galili
TTTTTTTCCTTCCAAGAAGTTAAAGAAATGGAAATCTATCAACAACCTCCCCCAACTCTCTGAGCACAATTACAGATCGTTCAGTGATTAATTTTGTTCTCTAAATGGTGTGTTTAAAAAAATCCCTTGTGGTCCTTTTCTTTGTTAGAAATCGGATTCTTTTTCTTTTCCCTGTGTGAAGGAAGCACTGGTGTTCTGGTGCCATGGACCATGGAAGGCAGGTTGGCCAGTTAGGAGTCAGCAAGAACTTGCATGGAGATCTCCCAATGTTCCCAGCCTGCCTGCTAGGTCCCCAGTCCAAAAGGACCTACAGAGGCCCAGATCTTTAAGCAAACCGAAATCTGAAGCTATGAGATTTGCTCGCTGATAGTCTGTGCAGAGCTTCCTGTAGTGGCCCTGCGACAGCACTCAATGAAGCTCTTACATTCAGTGCCTTTTGTTTCGTATATATAGGGGCGATTAGTTATAAACCTACTGTGTGCAGGCTTTCTGGGTGCTGGTCTGGTCTGAAATTGAGGCAAGCACAGTGTCTGGCTTCACAGAACTCACAAGCTACCGTTAGTGTGCCTGCCGGAAGCAAACAGGATGACAGTTGAGTGTGCGTTGGGGTGTGGCAGGTGCTGGTCTGTGCTCTGAAGCCCACACTTAACTTCAGGCTGTATGAGCCTTCTCAGTCCTGTTATTGACTTTGCCCATTTTAGGAGAACAGGAACCTATTGTATGGTTTTAAACTGAGCAGCGATATCAGTTATGTTCTGTAGAAAGGTGACTCTGAAGCTGGGGGTATAGCTCAGCTGGTAGAGTGCTTGCATAGCATGCACAAGGCTCTTGATTGATCCCCAGAAAGGCATAAACTGGATGTAGTGATGCGTATCTGTAATTCCAGAACTCAGGAGATAGAGGCAGGACCATCAGAACTTCAAGGTCATCCCCAGACACATAGGGAGTTCAAGGCCAGCTGGGGCTGCTTGAGACACTGTCTCAAAAAGACTTAGAAAAGGAAAGATGACCTTGGGCTGCTGTGTGGAAGTTGAGGAAGGACGACCACGCAGAACTCCCGCAGAGGAGGGTTAGAAGGGTAAAGCTGGGGCACTAGAGGAATGGAGGGAAGGGATCCTGCCGAGACTGAGAGGGACTTTAGATCCTTCTCTAACTTCTGTATCGATGATGAGCCGGCCAGATGACTCAGACGGACATGGAGCTGTGAAGAACCCAAACGACCTCTCTTGGCCGTCGTGGTGTCATTTCTGAGCTCTGAATCAGTAATTTAGAGCTGAGGGAGATTTAATAAAATCACCAGAATGAATTCCAGGATGGATCTGGCTGTGAGGTTTTCTTCTTCCTGTGCGGGCAGCATGCTAATGGGCAAAGTCCCCTTTGCAGAGCTGTGTGAGTCTAAAGTCCAAAAGAATTCATTCCAGGAAAAGATATGCCTGTGTTTCAAGATAATCTCATAACTCTACTGCCCTTAACTCATCTCTGTGTGAGGAGACAAGAGGGTTATGTATGGTCAGAGGTGATTTTACTGGGTATTCCTGGTTGAAAATTTGGCTGCTGTTGAACTCTGAGTGTTTGGTATTCAGTCACACTTCATGGTCTTTATTTTGATGACTTTATTAAAATATTTTTCTCTCTTAGAGAAGTGTGTCTGCTGTGTGTACTGGTTAGCTTTCTATTGCTGTGGTAAAACACTGACCAAAACCAACTTGGGGAGGAAAG
>NW_008478378.1:0-1712 GCF_000622305.1 Nannospalax galili
GGGGCTACAGGGAGACCCTGTCTCAAAAAGACCAAAAAAAAAAAAATAGATCTAGATGATACTATATACTCTTAGAAACCAGAAATATAACTGTGTATATAAGTAAAACACTAAAATAATAAAGTAATAATGAGGATTTTTCTAGAAAGTAAAGTTGAGTGAAAAGAGGACAGAAAGCACAGGAGAACTGGAGGAACAACCCAGAAGCTGCACAGGAACAGAAAAAAAGGGAGCATAAGAAAAAAGTCAGTGGGACTCAGAAATAACAACCTAAGTGTAGAACTTCAGTCCTGACTGAGAGAATTCACCTAAAGCTTTTAACAATGGTGCACACGTGTGTGCACACATGTGTCTGCAAGCATGTATGATTGTGTGACTGTACCTAAAGGCATACCGTCCTAACATTTCAATGTCTTGTCAGGCAGAATTTTAGGAGGACTGGCATCCCTCCAATCCTTATACAATGCTGCATTTTGGCCTGCTGGATATGGCTCCTATAATAAGGCTCTGCCCAGGATAACTCTAAAACACAGTTATTACCCTTGTGGGCCTGATCTAACCACATGAGCCCTTTAAAAGTTCAACATTTTCTGGGCTTGCTGCAAAGGAGGCTGACAAACTGGAATCATAAGACAGGTCTGATACTCTGTGCTTGGTTTCAAGCTGAAAGAGGCTATATGTCACAGGATACAGGCAGCCCTTGCCAGAGGCAATGAGGAAGGTAGCTACACCCATAAGAGCTGAGTCATATTGACACTTGGGTTTTAATCTTGTGATGCTGTGAGTACAGAACCTGTTCCCACTGTGATAGACTTCTGACTGGCAAAATTGTAAAACAAAAAATTTAAAAATGGGTGTGGTTGTAACCCTCAAAGTTTGTTATGGTGTGATGGAAAAAGAACTTAGCAACTTGAAACTAGGTAGAATAGTTTATAAGCTTCCAAAATGAAGGAATAAAATATTTTTATTGACAAAGTTAAGCACAGAATGAAACTGGACTTTTGCTGGTTCAAATGAAATCTCGAAGACATGAAGCAATGCCTTTCTAATCCCACTGTCAGAAGTATTTCCTAGTAGGTGTGGGTCAGAATAAAATTGTCACAGAACACCTATATTACTTTTCATCACATGCTTCTAATACTAAAGAGCCAACAAGAAATGTGTTGCATCTAAACTGGCATATAAACCAGAGAAGAATGATTCAACATGAGGGAGGCAAGAGGAATTGCCATGGCTCGTGGGAAGATCTAAGTTGATATTAGAACCTTGACAGCAGCTAGGCAAACCAGAGGCAGGTCAGAGGCTGTGGGAGTCTTTCCAAATAAATGAAACTGATGGATTATCTAAAGAATGCCACTTTGCCAGTTTTATTTACAAAGGAAGAATCCAATGCAGAATTAGTAAGATAAGTATTTATAAAGTTTGCAAACAGGAAAATGAAACAAAGAAACAGAAGGAAAGGAAATCTAAGACAGGCAAATGGCATAATTACAGTGTGTATGGCACATATCACACCGGCCGCTAATGTCCGCATAGCCATAATGTATAAACACAAGGTCCTGGGAGTGGGGAAACAGAGAGCAGGCACGTGTGAGGAGGGTGAAATTTGGATGTATGAAGGGAAGAAAATCCTCACATTTTGATGTAGAAAACAAATAGATACTGTTGAAGAATGAATGATAACCAGGTGACCATGCACAGGTCATCTAAAA
>NW_008478379.1:0-1717 GCF_000622305.1 Nannospalax galili
TGGAAAAGCAAAGAAACATTTTCCTCTAGAGGCTCTTGAAGGAGTGGTTTCCCATCTATTCCTTGACTGACTCAATGAGACTTATTTTAGATTTCTAACCTTCAGCAGTGTTGGAAAATGTACATATGGTGCTTAAAGTCCCCATGTTTGTGGCAGTTTGTTAAGAACAGTCATGGGAAATGAATGCAGTCATATGTAGAAGGGCTCTGAGAAAATACTTATTTGACTAGGTTGAAGCTCTTGAAATTAGGAGATTTTTAATAAGCTATCAATTTCAAGGTACTAACTAGACACTCTCAGGATAATGGGATTCCTCAGTAGCATGGAAACAGAGGCAGAAGGAAGTCTTTGATTTACCTGCACTTAACATACAAATATCACATTGCTGACACTCTCAAAATCACAGGAAGTTAGAAAACTGAACATATTTCATCAGATTGGTTAATTGAATAAAAATACCAGCATCTCAGAAGCAAGTAGAACACCATTGCTCCAGTGAAATCTACTAAATTATATGACTCAAGAAAATCCCCAGGAATCTTTGCAGACAAAAATTCCAGTCCTGTGGTTTGAAACCACAAAACCTCTGTGGTTCCTAGGCTCTGTGGAAACTATGGAATCTACTCTCACTTTTCTGGAGCCCCAAATATTTCTCTAGTACTTTAGCTTGTAAAATGGATCCAAGTGAAATAATGAGACACTCAGTGTCTTCCAGTGATTTTACCATAACCCAGCTCTCAAAGTCTCCCTGGATTGAGCCACTGGCTTATGTTCAGATGACATAATTCTCCAAGTAGCAGATCTAAATTAATACTGATCTTAGAGTCAAAAGTTTTATGTTATCTGATCAGGCATGAGAAGACAATTTGAAAGAACGTTTAAATGATGGATTAAAGGAAGAATGTCAAGTAAGTATTAAAGTTCATCCTTAAAGGAGATGGAGAGATGGCTCAGCAGTTAAGAGCAATTGCTACTATTGCAGAGAATCAGGTTCCAGTCCCAGTACCCACAAAGTGGCTCAAAACTATCTGTAGCTCCAGATGCAGGGGTGGCCCCTTCTGGTCTCTGTGTGCACTGCACACACTTGGCACACATGCACACATGAAGGCAAACTGCATAAACACAAAATAAAAGTAAACTCTAAAATAGTAATCCTTAGAATATCCTTTAAATCAGAAATATAACCCCTACAATTTTAAAAGCATCGTCTAGTTTTTTACTTCTCTTCCCCTTTACTTTCTGTGGTTTAATGGAAAAAGCATCAATTTCTGTGTTTTAAAGCACAGAAAGTAACAAGACAAACTCCAATTTCCCGCTGGCTTTTAAGACAGGATAGCACTTATTTTTCATTACTAACTTAGATCTAAAACTAAGAATTCTATAAATACAAACACTTCTCTAAGGAGTAACATGCACACTGATATTAAATAATTAGAAAGAGTTCTATCTGGAATGTAAACATGTAATTATTCTCAGATGCAGATAAAGGCCCAGAGATTTGGTGACTAAAAAGCACAGTGTTACAATGAATGGGGAAAGTGTAAGAAGGCAAGATAGTTAATGTTTGAATTTCTGGCTCCAATGGGAGCTGTGTAATTTAGGACAAGATACTTAATTTTTCTGAATTTAATTACACTAACATTTAAAATGATAGTAGCTGGGTGTGGTGGCGTATACCTTTAATCCCAGCACTCGGGATGCAGAGGCAGGCGGATCT
>NW_008478380.1:0-1719 GCF_000622305.1 Nannospalax galili
GATGGATGGATGGATGGATGGATGGCTGTGTAGACAGGTGGACAAATGGGTAGATGGGTTGATGGATAATGACTAGTTTGCTAGAGGGATAGATGGATAGATGGGCAATGGACACGTGATTGCAGCATTCATAGAGAAGAATTTGTGGTAATCTAAGGAAATCCTATGCAGGTAGGGCAGGTACCTCAGGCAGGCAGGCAGGCACCTCATTTCCAGGAGACTCAAGATCTGCTCAGCACTGGTAGAGGAGAGAACAGCTCAGGTAAAGGGCTGAGAAAAGCTGCCTGCCACCCGACCGCTGGCATGTGCACTGAAGGTCACGTGAACACTCTATGGTTGAGAGGACCCCAGGAAGGATGGGAAGCTTTCCTGACCACACGGTTAGATGAGAGGACCCTCCCAGTGGGAGCACATGAGGTGAACCACCAGGAGTGGGAGCTGATGGGGTCCAAGTGGGTGGAGTCAGAGACCACTCTTCTCAAGAACCTTCACAGGCTAGTCATGGTCCTATAATGACTCCTCTTTGCCCAGAGAGGCCACCAGGTAAGAGAGGGAGAGACATGCTCACCATCCCTCCTGGATTACAGACCATGACCTGCGGGGGAGTGGAGAGCACAAGGGAGAGTCAATGGGGGCAGCTGGAGGCACAGCACAGGAGGGTGTGCCGAACTACTGTGTGGTGGAGGCCACACTGGACTGGTTAACACCTACATGTGACCAGAAAGCCATGAGAACCACCCACAGCATCCTCCATGACAGCGAGGGGAGATCTGCTTGTGCCTGCAGAGCAGGGAGAGTAGGAGAACACACTGCTTTCTATCTGTCCCCCACTGTGCTCAGACAGCTCCATAAACTGCCTGTGGCGGACGCATTATTACCCTGCAGGGCTTTGTTCCAAATACTTTGTATGGCGCTGTGCGCTCTAGGAAGGAGAGCAGCAAGCCTAAATAAACAGGGCTGCCCAGGCTGAGTGTGTGCAGGAGGGGAGATGGGCAAGTGTGTGTATGTGTGACGTGTGTGCATGCAGAGTGCGGGGTATGTGTGTGCTGTGCGTGCAGGTGCATGTGTGTGAATGTGGTATGTGGGCTATGTGTACAAATGTGTGTGTGTATATGTGGTACTCGTGTACATGTGGGGGGAAGGGTGTGCAAGTGTCTGTGGTATGTGTGTGCTGTGAGGGGATGAGATATGTATGTGTGAGGTGTATATGTGGTGCGTGCAAGTGTGGGGTGTAAATGTGATGTGTGTGCATTTAGTGTGTGCATGTGTTATACAACTGTGTGCATGTGGTGTGTACATGTGTGTTACGTGCAACTGTGGCATGTGGTACATGACAGCAGAGTCCTCAGGTCTTTTCCCAGGAGCTGTGTACCCTGCATTCTGGAAGTCTCTCACTAGCCTGAGCCTGGCCTGTTGGGATGATAAGTGTGCTGCCAGGCCTGGTTGTGAGCACCCAGATGCTGAAGGGCAGAGCAGATGCCCCAACTGCCTCCAAGCTGAGACTTCTCACAAACAGCCTGGCTGTGCGGAGGCCATTCTCAGAGCACAACTGCACCAGCTAGGTCCTTGCACAGCTTTAGGCTTCCCAGCTCTCTGACCTGCTTTAATGTTGAGTCTCTCCTAGGGGACCTCTTCCTGCCAGATTCCTACGGAAGGTGGTCAAGAGCTGTGTATGAACAGGCCCAGATACATGTTATACATGCCACACACATACACACA
>NW_008478381.1:0-1719 GCF_000622305.1 Nannospalax galili
TCCGGGACACTCAGTGTTCGGCGTCTCACCCAAGGAAGTGCAAGTTAAAACTGCATTAAGACTCAGGATTCCAGTTCATTCCAGTTCACTGCAGTCGGAGAGGTCACCTACAGCAACCAACACCAGCACAGATGTGGGAAAGGGGAATTCTGACAGGCCCCTGCTGAGAGTGTTACCAGCGTAGCCACCTTGGAGACTGGCATGCAGGATTCTCAAAAACTAGAAACACAGCTTCCATCTGACCCAGCTGGACCACTCCTGGACATATACCCTGTGGACTTTATATCCGTGCAAACTTGTACATCCGTGTTATTGCTGCTCTACTCACAATAGGTGGAAACGGAATCAACCAGGATGGCCATCAACTGATGAATGGATGAGGAAAATATGATGCATATATAAACGGAGTATTACTCAGCTGGAAAGAAAAATGAAATCATGTAATTTTCAGGTAAATGGATGGAACTGGGGGAAAAAGCTGTACTGAGGTCACCCAGGCCAGAGAGACAAATGCTGTATGTTCTCTTCCATATGTGGGTCCTAGCTTTGAGACTTTTGCTTTGTATGTGTAACCTGGAGTATATGTAGAAGCCAGAAAACTAAAAACAGTCCACTGGAGGTAGATGCCTTAAGGGAGGGGGAGGATAGTAAAATACAGATAAAATGAAAGGGGACAGAGAGAGCACTGGGGGCCATAAAAGTTGAACATGGAGGAGATGGAGAACAGGAAAATGAGGCATTGTATTTCATTCAAGGCTGAATGCAAACGAAAAGCCTAGAGAATCCCACAACCCTCCAGCCCAAGGAAAAAGTTCAATTAGAGGGTATGTTCAAACACAGGTGACATAAAGGAGGGGTGGGTATACTGGGGTTAAAGCTTTGTGGGGGTATGGGGATTGGGGAGAGGAGAAAGTAGGGGGTGGGTCAGTCAAAACTAAGCGGGTATGGGACTGGAGAGATGGCTCAGCACTTAAACGCACTGACTGCTTTGGAAGAGACCGGGGTTCAAATCCCAGCTCCCACATGGCAGCTAACAGTCATCCCTAACTCCAGTTCTAGGGGATCTGACTCCTCTGTGGGCACTGTGCGACACGGGTACACTTGCATACACGCATGCAATACGTGAATACACATAAAATAAAAATAAAGCAAAAAAATGAAGGAGGCCTGGGAAAGCTTTGTGGAAACCCACTAGTCTGTAGGCTAATTTAAAAACTTATATTTGGTGGGTTTTTGGAAAATAAAAGAAAAGGTAGAGGAGCAGGAGGCAAGGAAACAGTCAGACCTGCCACAGGCGGGACTAGATCTTCCTGTATCCAAAGATACAGTGAGAGGTGGAGGCTGTCTGTGGGAACCAAGCTTCTACAACTCCACAAAGAAAACGGGGTTTTATACCAGGGTTGTGAGACACAGCTGTACTTTGTGGGGAGTTGAGTTAGTGCCCGGGCTTGGTGTCCTTGGAGTGACTGAGGGTCTCCTCAAGATCATTTCCTCAGAAATGGCCGTAGAGGAGACAGATAGGCTCCACAAATAGTCTCTCTGTCCTGGGAGTGACTAACTGATAAGGGGTGAGCAGAGCCAGACCGTTAATCTATGGCTGTTAGGTCACTGGGGGAACTTTGTACCTTTACGATTTAGAGCCATTTGGCCACTCTGATGGTTTTATGCCTTTATGGCTTCCTCTAATGAAGCTGATGGCTTTCCTGAGGTTCATATACA
>NW_008478382.1:0-1719 GCF_000622305.1 Nannospalax galili
CTCTCTCTCTCTGGAACCATAAGCCTAACCAACTCTCTCTGCAAGTTGTTTTTGGTCATGGCGTTTCATCACAGCAACAGAAAAGTCACTAACACAGAGCCCCGCATCTGGAGTTAATGGAAGCACAAGGCAAGACAGTTACTACGGCCCCACAGGGCTGGGTGGTGAAACAGATCAGCCCAGATATAGGAAGATGACAAGCACAGGAGGAGAAACACACCATGCAGATCTGCCTGCTCCCTCCTGTCCTCACCTGTGAAGATCTGGTGTCTCCCTCAGCATCCTTCAGCCGTCTGCAGTCAGGTATCAAGTGACTTCCAGCACTTTGGGGTTTGAGGTGTACAAATGCAGAGGTGTCTCCCTTAGACGGCATACCGTGAGTACAATCTTCTCTTGATACCAAGGATGAAGTCACCTCGAGGAAAACCAGACCGCACTCAATCTGCCACCAAGCAGCTAGCTGGTCACATGGCATCCACAGTCAAGGAGCGGAGAAAGATGGACACAGGAGCTTGGCTCACTTTCTCCTTCCTATGCTGTCTGAGACCCCAGTCCATGGGTGGTGCCGTCTTCTGTCAAGGTAAGTCTTTCCATCCCAGTTAACCCAATCTGGAAACTCCTTAATGGAATGTCTGGAGGCTAGTCTTCCTGGTGGTTCTAGATCCCGTGATGAATATTAACCATCACAGTAGTTCAGAACTTTCCTGGATGATAACTTTCCCTCCTTCACCTGCTCTACATGTCAATTCACCCCAGTCCCCAGCCTCCTAGCCCTCCTCCTCCCTCACATATAGTACATCTTTTGGACTTTTAACCTCCAGATCACCCAAAACTTATCCTCCCTTGGTCTTCATGTTTCTTGCTGAGCGTGTAGCCATCACTCCACCTCTGTCCTACCCAGTCAACTCAGGCTGATCGAAGTTAATTCCCAAAAGTCTTCCTTGACCTTCGTAGCATTTGGTCCCAGAGCATGGCTTGGCCTCCCATCACCCTGTGACTGACCAGAGGAACAAGTCCATACATGAGCAGGGATCAATAAAGAGACAGACTGTGACTAAATTTCCTTCATCTAATGAGGACAAGACAGGAATATCTGAAAATCTTTTTCTTTAAGCTGGCATTAAAAATGTGACTTTATACTTCTATCTACGGTTCTTGAAATAAGATGCGAAGATGGAAAACTCCAAGATTAGCATTACAGAAGTTAATTCCAACCTTGTTAAAGGGAGACCATGTTTTCAAAACTAATCACTCTGAGTGACATTTGCTTTGAGAAAATGTGTGATGGAGAAAATCCAGGGAACAGATTCAGAAATAACCTGGCTTCACAGGTTCACTGGAACCTGTATCTGTCTGTCCAGGGTTCTAAGCCTCAGCTGTGACCTGGTCAAACCATCCAACTCTTCATCCACCCATCCACTACAAAAGTTTGATAAGGATTCCCTGTATTCTGGACACCATGAACTTCGTGGGAGTCCTGCCTAGATCCCACCAGGAAAAGCCACACATGGAGACCAGCCTGGAAGGAAGTAAGAGCAGCTAGGCGGGACGGTGGCAGTGCGGGGAATGGGTCCAAGGGGTGTAGCCCTTGGTGGGGTGTCCAGAAGGAAGCCCTGAGATACAAGAAGGCACAGAGGCACTTGGAAGCCTCGTCATGACTGTGGAAGAGTACAGCTTGAGCTCCTCCAGGTGCAGAATGCTAAGCCAGGCATGCCTCCT
>NW_008478383.1:0-1719 GCF_000622305.1 Nannospalax galili
GAAGAGTTCTGTAGCCCTGGGGTGGAGTTTGTTCCCACTGCACAAATGTAGGCAAAAATTAAATTCCCTTCCAGGTAGTTTGAGAGTTGTCTGACTTTCTGCACCCTTGGCGTGCTCCAGAGCTGCTTCTCAAAGGTACAAACATCAGAGCATAAATTAATCCTGCGCCAAACAGTTTACCTCATTCCTTTTTGCATATTTTAATAATTTGTGAATTTATGCTCATTTTCCATTTCAAAAAATGCATTTTATGGCTATTATCAACTCATTTTTCTTGCAAACATCACCTACAACATTAAAGGGGTTTGTCGGTGCCTGCTTCTTTTTCTGTGTGTGCCACATTCCAAATTGGAGAAGAAACCTGTCTGCTATCATTGTCTACATTAGGCTCGAGAACTGCGTGTTTATACAAGTGGTTTAGCTACATAAACACTTAGCTCAGATCCAGCAGCCTAGATAATTTGCCTTCCTTTGCTGGTGTTTAGAAATTGTGACATTGAATCTTCTGTATTCAATAAAGTCCAAATCCTCCATTTCTGCTCCTTGATCATTTTGAGTTGGATTAAATCTTATTCTTGAAGGTGGCTCGTGCCATGGAAGAGGCTTAACAGCAACTGCACGTCAGATACAAGTAACACTGACCCATTCTTTTCCATCATTTCAACTTAGAAAATGCAAACTCTCTCTGGATATTGTCATGTGAGCCCAGCAGAAGTAGAAGCCTTTTTTAAACCTCTGAACTCAAAATGTATTGAGCATTTACATCCCAGGATGTTCTTTTCAGTTCTCTGCCAATATTTGTCTTCAGGTGAGGCTTAGAGGAGTGTCAGAACAGGACTTTGGTGATATCAAGGAAATGACACTATCCAAATCCAGCTCTTCAAAATCATACACCGAGAAAGCTTACTTAGAAAATCATGGAAGAAGAGTTACTTACAGGAACATGCTTGAGTTAAAGACACCTGCATCTGAGAAGTTCCAACACAGTGTTACCTATAATGCAGGAAAGTGACTTCACAGAACTCCTAGTTTTAGTCAAATTTCCATCTCCTATATTTACTGCCACACTGTCCCCAAAGTCAAACAAAGCTAGTGGAGTTGGGGGGGGGCAGAAAGACATGCTATCCGTAGTGCACGTATTGGTGCAATGATTATCTGCCCTCAGGGATTAATAACATCCTCTTTACTTTTACAACAGTGAGACATCTATATGAATTGGTTGGTTTATTGACACACTGTCTCTAGGCTTCATTTTTTTTGCAATTCACAGAAACCATCTCTGTTCCATGTTGGCTCAAAAGTTGGGTCATGCAAGGAAAATATTTTATTCCCTCATACTTCTTTCCTAGTTCAGGGTGTCATGTTCTTTCCATCACATCTTCTACACTGTTCTCTGAGTATTTCGAGTGGTGATAATTGTGTAGCATTCCTTGGTGAACACTGGACCACTGTATCACAGAAACCGTCAATTCTTTGCAGCAGTTTCAACAAACGTGAATTTCTGCCCGTAGCCATAAAACACCGAAAAATTCTCTCTGAAAAGCAGGTGACAGTTCCAGTGATCTATTGGTCTAAACACAAATATTTAGAAGGCAGCTGGATAGACAATAAATATCAATTTAACAACAATCTGATTATAGCCTCCCTAGTGGAGCCTATGAGCCTGTCAGGAGCAAGTTTTTACACTGTCATACAATGAAACACACTGATTTTCTCCTT
>NW_008478384.1:0-1719 GCF_000622305.1 Nannospalax galili
AGAGTGATGAATGCTGGTTCTCAGCTTGCTTCCTTCTTTTTATGCAATCTGGGACTCCAGCCCATGGAATGGTGCCACCCACATCTAGAGTGGGTCTTCCCACCTCGGTTAACCTAATCTAGAAACTGCCTCACAGATATCGCCAAAGAGTTGTCTCCTAGGTAATTTTAGATCCTGTCAAGTTGGTAACCATCACAGAAGTGGTTGTGGTTAGTGCGTTCCATGGGCACAGAGATGGGGAAGCTGCAAGCATCTCACAGTTTCCCACATAGCTGGACAAAGCTTGATGGTGCTAGGGTCAGGTGTGTGCCTTGGATGAAGGGTGGACAACTAAGTGTGGGAAAGAAAGAGCCGAGTGCTCTGATATGAGGGACAGGGGCTCCATGGACTGGTGAGACAGTGTCGCCAGTGGGATCATAAGGGCAGAGCATTAGAGGGAGAATAATGGGGATCATGAGCCCAGGACTCGGAGGAGCTCACCTGTTCATTGCTGTATCCACACCAGCAATGCCCACTCAATACAGTGTTCTCTATATCTTTGCCAACAGAATATATCAATCAACTAAACTGTGGCAACCTGGCTTCATCCCATAAATGAGATACAAATTTGACAGAGAAGTGACATTGAGCAACAGGCACTCCCTCTTGCCACATCAGAACTTACCTGTCCTAGGTCTTATTTCTTCTGTCAAGCTAGCCAGCCGGAGGAGTCAATGCCAGGTGTTCATGAATAACAGTGGCTTTGCATGACATTGTTCCCAGGTGATGCTAGTATTTTAACTCATGCCTCCAAGGTCAGAGGTTGGTGTAGGAAGGAGCTATGTGGATGGAGAACGCTCACCTTGCTCTTGTGTGGGGTAGACCTCAGCTGGCTTAGTCCTCAGAGGCTGTGACACACAGATGATAAGAAGTCCATCATTTCTCCTTGGAGACATTTCCTCTGATGCTGGCCTGTGGTATACTCACTCTGAAAATGTTATCACAAGTTAGGAGGAAAGCCCTATCTCATTTGAAACTTTTAAAGAGAGAATCCTGCTACTTACCACATCCCTGCTGAGGCAGGCACCTGGGCTGTCTTGGATTTGGCAGCAGCATGAGATGTTTCTGGAGTTTCAACATGGAGCTTGGCACATACTGCGTTTTACTTCTTAGGCTGCCGAAGCTATGCTGACCATTCATCTCTGTCAGGGTTTGTCACTGGCGTCCTCAGAAATAGAGCTTTTAATACCTGCTCCCTTGATCTAGCCACTTTTAGAAGGGCTAGGGCTTTAGCGCTCCTTTTTTTCTGCTCTGCCCTCCTTGACTGCATCTTGAAAGTCTATCTTGGAGCTGGAGAGATGACTCAGCTGTTAAGAACACTGACTGCTCTTACAGAGGGCGCAGTTTCGATTGCCAGCACCCACATGGTGGCTAACAACCATTGGTAACTCCAATTCCAGGTGATCTGATGCCTTTTTCTGAATTCTGTGGACATTGCATGACACACATACATACAGGCAGTACACTCATACTCATAAAAAAGTCTGCCTTGATGGTTTGGGGCCAGTCCTTTGGTTCTGGGTGGGCAAATCACTTAGGGAGTCCCATATACTGAATGGTCTTAGTCCCTGACTGTAGGATCTTGAGTTTCTGTGAACTATAATGCAGACAGGCATGGTCAGTGGCTCTTATGGAGAGGACCATCCATTCTGTTTTCTAAGGCAAGCCAACAAGTCAACT
>NW_008478385.1:0-1719 GCF_000622305.1 Nannospalax galili
TTAATAGGAGGCCAAAAATGACATCCTGTCCCCTCCTCAGGCTTTGAAACCACTGCCCGCCGGTAAGAGAGGAGGAATTCACATACATTGCAAAGTTGGTGGCTGTTTCTGGTATTTATTCTTCTGGTTATAAAAGTGATACATGAAGCGCATTGGATTTGGTGAGAATGATTTGAGCCCTGGCTCTGCCACATGCCACCTGTAGGATCTAGACCAGTCACTTCTCAGAACTGTCACTTTCTCATCTGGAAAACTAGACTAGGAGCCAGTGCAGTGGCTCCATAGATGGCAGTACAGATCAAGTAACTGAGGAAGCACTTGGTAAACTGGAAAGTGCTGACAAATGGAAGGGTTAACATCAGCACCCTCGGCTGAGGTAGCACCAAAGTCTGAGCTCCTGCACCACCCCCACCCAAGGACCCCTAATCACACACACAAAATGCAGGGCCACTGACAGCCCCGATGTGATGGAGTGGGGAAAGGGCACACAAATCTTCTCAAGCCTGGCCAGCTGGAGCCTCCATGGAGCCTCTCCAGAATCGGGCATCTGCTGTGGCTAGCTGGGTAACGACCTCCTCCAACTCAGGCCCATCCTCAGGGAAGCATTCACAGAAGGATCGGATGAGACCAGCAGCTGAGGCCTCATATTCCACAAGTTGTACTTCTGAGCCTGGGATGGGGAGATGGGGGAAAACAGCAGCACAGAAAGGTGTGATTGGCAGAGCATTATCAGAACAATAAAGTCACAGGAGCAGGGAGTTCTGACTGAGCATGTGTTACAACTGTTCAATGTTTAGCCTAGCCATTCGTTTTAGTCCTTATAATAACTCTGTGAGGAAGGAGGTATTACAGGGGGAGTATTAAATAAACTGCTATCTTCCTTCATCTTTGCCTTAAGAGTTCTATCAAGCCTGGTGTGGTAATTAATACACACCCGTAATCCCAGCCCTCAAGAGGCAGAGGAAGGAGAATCGTGACTCTTAAGGCCAGTCTGCGCTACACAGGGAATCCTAGCCAAACAAACACCCTCAAAAATCAGTAACAAAATAAGATTTAAACAAGCGCTCTATTAGATGAAATAGATAGAGCCCTCAGCCTCTTGAAACTCACAGTCCAGCAACTGCTTCATCTGTCTAGACATGGGTAAGTTTCCCAGTGGCTCTATGCCTCAGTTTCCTCGTGGGCAAAGTGGGGAAGAAGCATAGAAGCAGCCGTGGAGATTATATACATTAAAGCATCAGTTCGGCGCTCCGTGAGTGCTAGCCACTGCAGAGGTGACACCTCTGAGCGTCTTCCCTGTTGAGGGGCCCTGTCCCTGAGTACTCATGGGAAGCCCTCCCTTCTAACGTTGCAGCTCCTCTACCTTCTCACTGTGTGTGATGTGTGACACTGAGCTAAAGAAGAGCTCAGAGCACAGGTTTTGAGCTCACATGGCCCAAGTTCAACTCCTGACTCTGCCTCCACTAGCTGTATGGCCTCAGGCAAATATGAAGACCCTCTGTCGGTATGTTTCAATTCCCAAATGAAAACTGGGGATAGTAACCATTCTTTTTGCTTCTTTGTGTTATGTTTTTAGCCCTAGCTAGTCTGGAATTCCATATGTAGACCAGGTTGACCTCCATCTCAAGAGAGATCCACCTACCTCTGCCTCCCGAGGACTGGGATTAAAGGTGTAAGTCACCTTGCCTGGCTGATAGTAACCATTCTTCATGGTTACAC
>NW_008478386.1:0-1718 GCF_000622305.1 Nannospalax galili
TAAATAGACAGATTTTAATAAAACTGTGGTACACCAAGAGACTGTCAAAATACATGTGATAAAACTCAGAAGAAACAGATAAATCCAGACCTAGAGTTGGGAATTTCAATGCCATAGCTTGGCGGTTAGTAGACCAGGCAAGCAGAAAATCAGTAAGAATGCAGATGATCTGAGCATCACTATTTAACAACAACTTAATTGATATTTATAGACTATTGCAAATAATAACTACCTATGATACACTTTTTCTTTATGGTCACTAAACTTTCAACAAGACAACCTGTATGCTATGACACAAAACTTTCTTCAACAAATACAACAGAATAGATCCAATAGAATTAAACTAAACAGGAAAGTACCTGGAAAACTCCCAAGGACTTAAAAGCTACACAATATGCCTATAAATAACCAATCTGAAAAATAAACTATCTGTGGCTGGAAACATAGCTTTGGAATTATGAGCACTTGCTCCTCTTGTAGAAGATCAGGGTTCAGTAGCAAGTATCAATATGATATGGTGATTCACAACCTTTCCCAAATCCGGGTCCAGTGGTTCCAATACCATCTTCCGTCCTCTGAGAGCTCCAGGTGGGCATGATTTACACATTCACAGAGACAAACATTCATACACATAAAATAAAAATAAGCACATCTTTAAGAAAATGAAACTCTCCTAATCAATGTAAAATTTGTTTATAACAAAATGAAATCAGAGATAGAGCATAAAAAGTTGAAATGCTGCTAAGTAAATGCTGGAAAGTGCTGTCTTAATATTCAGTGAATATATTAAAGATCCCAGCCCTCTGGAGGCAGAGGCAGATAGATCTCTGGGAGATCCAAGCCAACCTGGTCCACATAGAAATTTCCAGGCAGCCTGGGACTAGGGAGACCCTGTCAAAAAAAAATCTAGAAACATGTAAAATCAATAAAATAATATTCCATGTTAAAGAAAGAAAGATGAATTAATTTAAAGCATAGAAATATTTTTTAAAACAGTGAAAAAACAATGAGATTTAACACAGGAAAAAAATAATAAGACAAAAATTTTATTCTTTGAAATCACAAACAGAATGCTGGGTGTAGTGATGCAGCCCTTTAATATTCCAACACTTGAGAGGAAGAGGCAGAGGCAGGCAGATCTCTGTGAGAAGACAGCCTAGTCTACATAGCAAGTTCCAGGCCAGCTGGGGCTATGGGGGACCCTGTCTAAAAAATAAAAAAAGAGAAAGAAGGAAAGAAGGGAGGGAGGAAGGATGGAAGGAAGGAAGGAAGGGAAAATTCAAATAGACAAATCTATAACCAAGGGTGTGGAGAGGGGAAACTAAGGGAGTGAATTAAGAAGGGACAGGGGAAAGAGTCAGAGAGAGGAATTACAATGGCAGCAGCAAGGTAACACTGATAGAATATGAATCCCTTGGAATTTCATGAGATAATATGAGAATGTTTGAATGAAGTGTGTGATCATCAATTTGACACCAGATTTAAAGGGCCAATTTGCTGAAAGAGGTGAAGCACCAACGTTTATTCAAGGAGCAATTAATAACCTAAGTAAGAAGATAACATATTTAAGTACTAAAGAGTTTAAATTACTAGATTGATTATACTAAAGTCAAGTCAACAGCAAAAATCATAGGCCAAGGCAGTTTTTCTAGTGATGAATATTTGAAGAAGAAAATACTTAATGAAGAAATAATATTTAAGAAAAATAATCATACTGC
>NW_008478387.1:0-1710 GCF_000622305.1 Nannospalax galili
ATGGCTCAGTGGTTAAGAGCACTGGCTGCTCTTGCAGAGAACCTAGGTTCAGTTCACAGTACATGTTCCCAGCACAGTTCCTATATGGCAGCTAACAACCATCCATAACTCTAGTTCCAAGGTGATCTGATGCCCTTTTCTGGATTTTTTGGACATTGCACACATGGTGCACTTACATACATGCAAAGCACTCATGTACGTAATATAAAAATAAATAAATTTAAGAAGATGGAGACACCCAATGTCACATGTACATACACACATATATGGACACACACACATGCACATTCACACACCTGCACACACACACTACCCCCTCTCACCCCCTACATATATACACACAAAAAATCAGCTTCTGCTATTATTTTGAAAATCAGGCCCAATTCTCTAAACCATTGGGATGGCCCGTGTCTGTGACAGGAAATATGTTTGTCTGTCTCCACTTGAATGACAACATCCTTTTTATCAGCTGCTGATAAAATACACTGATGTCCTTTTGCAGGAAACTAACAGGAAAAGAAAGAAAGCCTACCGCTAAATCCACTTCCTGAAATGAAGTAGCTGTTCTGGCTGCAGTGTAGGAAAAGGCTGAAAAAATAAACACACCATCCCTAATGTGTAGTCAGTCTTCTTTCCCTTCTAAAATTGGCCAGTCTGCTAAGGGACAGACAGAAGTCTTCTCAGAATATTAAGAGGTATTGAAACTCATAAGTCTCTTCTGTTTCAAACATAGAGGAAACAGAATTGAAAGGAGAGAAGATAAGAGTCACTGGAAGAGGAACTTGATATTGGTACATACTTTCCCTTTATACTTCTAGACCATTCTCAGCAACTTCTGCTTTGACTCTCTTTGTGTACAAATGTAATAATGTCTGGGAATGTGTCAGAAGGAGAAGGGGCCAGGGTTGGTGTAGCTAGATAATCAGTAGGCATTTAAAAAAAAAAAAAAAAAAAGGACTCGTGTGGTCCAGGCTAGTCTTGAACTTGATATGCAGACAAGGATGACCTTGAACTGTCTCTATTTCCTGAGTGCTGAGATTATAGGTGGGCATCACTATGTACAGTTTATGCAGTGTAGGGCTTCATTCTTGTTTAGGTAAGTGCTCTACCAACTGAGCTACATTCCTATCCCCAGTGGGCTTCTTTACATCATAGCTGCAGAAGTGATTTGATTTGGAGGCAGAGGTGTAATCCAGCACTGCCTGGTACTTTTTATTGAGCTCTAAGGTGTAGCACCATAGCAAATGCCGCTAGAGAAGATGACTCTGGATCTGGACACAGTCCCAATCTAAAGATCCCTGAAGTGTTTTCTTGTGAGGACAGTTTTCTTCTGCATGGGACACAGAAGAAAATAGCATGTGAAAATATGGATGGTAGAGAAGAAAAGAGCAGGAGGGGGTAGATGGTAGGAGGAGGAGAGAGGAGAGGGAGGAGAGAAAGGGAGAAAAGGAAGGAGAGATGGAGAAAGAGAGGAAAGTAGGAAGGGAAGGGGGGGATGTTTGAATAGATACCCTGGCCTGAAAGATGAGATGGAATGAGTTGTAAAGACTTGCATTTTTGTCTTTCTACAGAGGTTTTTTATTTATTTATTTATGGAGCTGGAGAGATGGTTCAGTGGTTAAGAACACTGGCTTTTCTTGCAAAGGACCTGGGTTCGAATCCCAGCACCCACATGGCAGCTAACAACTGTTTGTAGCTCCAGTTCCAGGG
>NW_008478388.1:0-1718 GCF_000622305.1 Nannospalax galili
GGGGGGAAAGGGGTGATTTTGGAGAAGAAAATCTGCACACCTCCCTTTTGAAAAGGCAAACTTGAGGCTTTTTAGGCTGTGCTGTTTTTTTTTCCCACCACAGGACATTTGCATATGCATTTTCTCTGCAGAAATTCACTACATCCTTGCTGGGTAACCTTTATCATCTTTGCAATTTCAACTTAAACTTCACACTCTAGAGTAGACATCCCTGACGTGCCCCCTCCCCAAACAGAACAGACCCCACACTCTAGAGTAGACATCCCTGACGTGCCCCCTCCCCAACAGAACAGACCCTTCCTTCTACCTTTGTGTAGTAGTATGCTCCCTTCTTCCTGGCTTCCTTAATTCTCATGTTACATAGATGATGTATGATTTCTTATCTTCACATCTCTTTCCCATTCCGCTGTGAGCTCCATGAAGTCTGGACCATTTTTTCTTTTTCACTTGAACCCACAGAGCCTAGCATTTGCTGAATAGTGGATGGAAAGACTGAAATGTGAGGTTGCCCACTCCCCCAGCCCACACACACTCTTTCCTCTGGGGGTAGAACGATGTGACTTGGGTCATCTGGAGCCTGGGTATCTGTGCTGTCTCCCACCTACCCACTTCCCAGGACTACAAGGGCTGAGCCATGCTCCAAGTAACAAAGTAACACTTGTGTTGGGTTGGAGAAACTGAGGCTGAAAGGGGACAGTGGATGTCCTTTTAATTCCATCCTTTAGGATTTCCCGGCCTCAGGGCACTGTTGTACAAGAAAACATCTGCTCTGATGTCCTCTTGTCCCCTCTGGTTGGGTCTGTCACAATCAGTCGAGTCCTGGACCTCACTCACGCTTGAATCTTCCCACACATGGAGCAGGTTGCAAGCCTGAGGCTTGGGAAGGGGAACCTTGCTAGCTCATTTTTCTCCCAACAATACTAAAAAACCTCACTTGGAAAGGGTAAGCTTAGTCAGAGCCCCAGAGCCTGGAAGAGACCCATGTAAGACTCTTCCCAGTGGCTGGTTCTGATACCTGCGTGGCTCAGAGCAGAAAGACTGCTGGGCTTCTCTTTCCCAGGCTTCAGAGTCCTCCCCAAAGAACTTTGTCTGCTCATTGTTACTTCCCCTAAAGGCCTCAAAGTTTTGTTGAACTGATTTCAGTTTGTTTGTGTCCCCTCCTGTCCACTTGGGTCCCTGGGGTCACTGTTGGGACCACTTGGTGGCACAGTAAAGGACCTCCAATGTGGACTCTGGGCAGCTCTTTCTGGTTGCGGGGGAGGGTGGTTAACAGCTGCCCACTGATGGGGTAGGGGCTAGGGTACAGGAGAAGAGGATGGCGCGTGAGCCTCTGAGGCAGGGCAGTTTCTGGTCCTCCTGTTCAGGGTCCAAATATAGTTTCCAGGGAAACAGTTGTTAAACCAAAAGACAGGGAGGCTCTAGCTTGTGAGGATTACTCAATGGCCTTCCTGCTGAGCCTGGGGACCTGAGAAGGCTGGCCAGAGGAAGTCCCTGGCAGCAGCAGGGGAGGGGGAGACCAAAAGGAGGTAAATAAAGCAAGAGGAAAGTGAGGAACCGAAAGAACTTTCCAGTATGAGGCAGGCAGAAAGTTTGGCCTTTGCCTTAGAAGGTTTGGGGGTGGGGGTGAGTCCCTTTTGATTTGAGTGAGGAGTCAAGGGAAGCACATACAATTTTTTTTTTTTTTTTTTGGTCTTTTTGAGACAGGGTCTCCCTGTAGC
>NW_008478389.1:0-1720 GCF_000622305.1 Nannospalax galili
ACATGTCTAGCATGTATAAGATACTAGTTTCAATCCCTAGTACTGCAAAATCAACCAACCAACTACCAACCAGCCACCAACCAACCAAAAAAAAAAAAAAACCCAAACAAAACAACCCCCCACAAACATTAAAAATCCAATCCAACCCAAACCAACCAACCAACCTTACCTCAACAACCCCCACCACCACAAAACCCAAAAAACTCACCAAGCCATTATTTGGGGGTGGGGGGAGGCAAAAGTAACTGTTGTACTTGATCTAGACTAAAATGGGCATGAAAGCCATGTTTCACCTCTAACAAAGTCCTTCATCCAGGCTCCTAGACTAAGCATTTGCTCAGGAAGTCCTCCTGCCTCTTGTCACATTTGGCTCCTAGTCAGCTTCCTAGCTGGTAGGGTATGTCTTCCACAAGTAACATTCACCATGTTCACCCTATAGGCCATATCCCACAACTTCAACTAGGTCTAGGGTTAAGTGTTAGGAGTTAGGATTTCAAGTTAGGGTTAGGGTTAATTTCAGGATTAGTGTTTACTTAGTGTTTAGGGTTAGGTCATGTTGTGATGGACTCAGGACTTTGGCTCTTGGCACTATCTCTTTCTCCTAATTTCTAGTTTCAAAGGCTTACAACTATTTGGGTCATATTGAACCAGCTCCTAAAGTGTTATTTCGACTGCTTCCCTGTTTATGAGACACCTCCACTTATGCCATTCCTTTTTGATAATGCCCCAAACCCAGCCTCTCTAATGAGAAGAGACCTTTTATCTATATTCAAGATCAAACTACTTCCTCTTGGGCAGCATGGTTGTTCACTTAGTAGAGAGCAATGTGAATCCCAAGAAACAGAATCCCTTCTTAATTTCCTAGCTGACAGAGGCTACGGAGGAGGTGTCTTTGGAAGAAAACAAAACAAAACAAAACAAAAACCCAGCTGTGTAAAACCAAAGCTACCTATTTGGGCCATGTTTTGCTAGAAGGGACCAGAGCCTTAGGACTGGAACAGGTCTGACCCATCTTGGCCTTTCTGCTTCCCAAACAGATGAGGGCATTTCTGGGAGTTATTTCCAGAATCCCTACATCCTTCTATCAGGCCCTCAAGGAGGCTCAATCTCAGGGATTCAACCAGAGTTAAATGGATTCCTGAGTCCCAGTGAGCCTTCTGAAAACTTAAAAATACATTGAGAGTCCTGCCTCAACTTAAGCCTACCTATGCATCCTAAGTTCCACTTGTATATAACTGAGAGACAGAGCATAGCTCTGAGGGTAATTGCCTTATCCATAGTCCTTTCTTCCTGACCTGTGGGATACTTAAGTGAGGAATTAGAACGGGTAGCAAAGGGCTGGCCTGGATGCCTATGAGTAGTTGCTGCTGCCAGATGCTGGATTCCTGAAGCTCGAAAATTTACCCTTGTGCAACCCCTCTCAGTTCTTATGCTTCACAATGTAGGGGACATTCTGAACTCTAAGGGAAAACTCTGTCTGATTGACAGGTGTTCCTGGGAAGACATGAGCAAGTGTCTACTCATCTCAGATAGGGAACCAACAACAGATCAAGGCAGAATAGTACCAAAATTTAACTTGGTTGAACCAATGAGCTTTATTGGGGTTAGATTTTTGGAAGATAAAAGGAAAGATAGAGGAGGAGACAAGAAACCAGAGCCAGACCTTCAACGGGCAAGGAATAGATCTTCCTGTATTCAAAGAAGATACAGTGAGAGGTAG
>NW_008478390.1:0-1720 GCF_000622305.1 Nannospalax galili
AAAAAAAAAAAAAATCACATTTCTCCTGCACCTTGCAGACTGAGATCATTTTACACAGTATTTTCAGGGCATCCATGCTCTACTATGATCCAACATGTCAGGTCAGGTGTGAATGATCTACTTGTGTCAGGAGAACATTCAAATGTTCTAGATGTGGGGGCATTCCAGACCTCATAATTCCTGACTAGGGATGCTTAATCTATAGTAAGTGTCACATAGGGATATGTAATTGGGGTGCACTGGAGCACATCTGTGATCCCAGCATTCAGGAGACTGAGGCAGCAGGGTCATGAGTGTGAGGTCAATCTGGGCTATACAGCAAGACCCTGTCTCAACCCCTTTCCCTTCGAGAAAGTAAAACTAAGACCTAGGATGTAGCTGGGTGGTGGAGTACCTGCTGATCATGTACAAGGTCCTGGGTTTGATCCTCTAGCTGTGAAAAACAAACCCCCAGATGTTTCCTTCACCATTTCCAGCTAATGGGGTCTCAGACTACTATGAATACTGTGTATGGTTTTATGTGTACACTTACGTGTGCAGGTGAATATGGAGGCCAGAGGTCAACCTAGGTGTTATCCACCTTGACTTTTGAGGCATGGTCTCTCAATGGCCTGGAACTCCCCCAAGTACTCTAAGTTAACTGTCCAGTGAGGCCTAGGGATCCACCTGTCTCCACCTCCCCAGCTTGGGCTTAGAGATGTGTACTACTCTGCCCAGCCTTTTATTATGTGAGTTCTGAGGCTCTAGCTGGAGTTCTCATACTTGTGACAAGTACTTTACTGACCCAGCCATCTCCCTATCCCTATGCTAATGAAAACTCTTACTATAATTAGTTAAGTAAATTATAATCTTAGTTTACAGGGGGAAAAAAAAATCAAGTCAGTATGATTAACCCTCAAACTGTTAACTGGTTGTGCTGAGCTGGCCTGGGAAGGCAGCCATGTTGGAATTTTCCAGGTAAGTTCTGGTCTAGAGAGGGGAGAGGGGAACTGCCTAAGGCTCCATAGTTTTCCCAGCTGCAGAACCAAGTTGCTTGCAGGGAAGCCCAAGACTGTACTTGACATTCCAGTCCCTCTAGGTAGGGGCTTTGTCCCACAATCCCTCCCAAGAAGGATACAGGCCAGTCCAATCAAAAGGCCGGAGACATTACTCAGGAAAGAAGTCTGAGGAATAAGCCAGGAGGCACCCAGCAGGAGCCAGGGCACAAGGACCGAGGGTACCACCACCCCAAACACGAGGGCCCGCTTCATTCGAGATCGGACTGAAGTGACACCTAGCATGGCAAAAGCCACGGGGGTGAACCCTCTAGCGTCCTCCACCTCCCCCAGCTTTGACAGCGACGACACGGACTCGAAGGACAGGTAGATGATGGCAGAGAAGATGGAGAAGATCAGGGTGAAGAAGCAGTGGCGGACAGTGCCCACGCTCCTCTCGAAGTTACCAGCAAATCGCCAGATGATGATGGCACCACAGAGCAGGGAGACTGGGTTCTCGTAGACAAAGATGTAAGTCACCAGCCTGTAAACTAAACACTGGGCTGGATTAGTGGCCTGATGCATCGCTGCTCCAACAGGGAAAATCACGTTGTCAGACAGCAAGGTAAGGGAGCGTTAGAACTGGGGATGTGGCTCAGTGGTTGGAGAGCTTGCTTAGCATGCACAAAGCCCTGGGTTCCATCCTCAGCACTGCATAAAACAGTCTTGTAATCCCTGCACTTAGA
>NW_008478391.1:0-1721 GCF_000622305.1 Nannospalax galili
TTCTTTACTGGTGCTGGGGTTTAAACCCAAGGCCTTGCCCATAGGCAGCTTCTGTAGCACTGTGCTACATCATCAGCCCTGATTCTTCCTTCTTCCACTTTAAAATCACCTCCTCATATCACCTCAAATAATAGGTCCATGCCCCAACCCCCATCATTTCATGTCAGTGGATACTGTTGATTTCCAGCTGCTGTCACTAGACAGCATGGCTTGTGGTGCTGACCAGTGTATGAAAACTCCCAAGCACGGTCAACTTACTTTGCTTCTTGTTTTTGGTGTGACTCGTTCTGCAAAGTTGGAAGCTGTGACTCTTTCTTGTTTTCTGAGGTGTCTGACATAAAACAGTCCTGAACAAGTGGAACGTGAAAGGATGCAGGCAGTAGAGGGTCAGGGCAAGGAGGGACCACAGTGGAAACCCTGACATTGTAGGAGAAAATGTACGTCCCTGTTCTAGCTGACTGGGAATAGAGAGGCTCAGAGCAGGAACCTCTCGGTGAAGGGGCTAATGAGATGATAGGAAATACCCGAGTGTGTGTGGCGTGGTACAGGCCCTGCTGTGTGGACAGTAGGCTGACCAGTCATTCTTGTCATCTGTGTCTGACAGAAGATGGGATGGAGAGAAGGACTGGAGCAGACCTGTTCCTCAGACAGCCAGCACAGTGCTTCTATTCATCCCAGCTCCCAGGCTGCACTCTGTACACTGAAGTGAACTGCTGCGCATTTTCTTGGGGGAAGCTGTGGGTCTGTGAGGTCCTTTGCACACAGCTTCCACACCAAGACAGTCACATCCAGATGGTTGTCTGGCTGCACAGGGCCTTCCTTGGCCTGGCCCACACTAGTCAATATGGCCTCAAACCCAAGGGCCAGAAGGCAGGCCTCACCACGGCAGGTTGCTTGCTTGGTAAATAGCAGGTCTCTTTGGAATCCCCTTCCACTTCATGACTGACAGTCCTGCTTCCCTCCAGGGGAATTATCACCCAATGCCCACACAGGGGATGCCTAGGGTTCTGGGTGGGGAAGGAGAGTAGACAAGAAGAGGCCCCAGGCCGTTGTCCTTCCAGCTCAGCCTTGTAGACCACAGCTGCAGTCACCCAGCAGCATTGTTTTTCTTTTTGGTTTGGTTTTGTGTTGCCATTTTGAGACAGAGTCCACGCTAGCCACAAACTCATGGCAATCCTTTTGTCTCCAGCATCCATGCAGGCCCAGCTACATATTTTAATCTTTAAAGGAGGAAGGATTAGAGGTAGACCTTGGCTACTGCCACAGACATTTTATCACTTAAGCACATATTCTAGGAAAATTGTCTTAAGCTTTCTTTGGGTGTTGGGGACTGAAGCCACATTTTCATGCTTGCTTAAGCATGTGTTCTACTGCTGAACTCTGGACAACGCTCTTTTTGAAAATTGCCATTGTTTGGCTGTTTTTAGGAGGCAGTGGATAACTTCAGTGTATATGTTCTGTGTAATTTCCTTGGATCGTGACCCAAATTATTTTGTCTAATGTAAAAAAGGGGATGGGGGAAACCAGTTACAGTGGCACATACCTGTAATTCAAGCACTTGGAAGGTAGAGGAGGCAGGAGGATTACCATGGATTGGAGTCCAATCTGGATATATAGTGAGTTCTAGGCTAGCCTGCCTGCAGTATGAGACCCGATCTCAAAAAGCCAAGTAGAAAAGGAGGAGGGAGGGAGGAAGGGGGGATGGAGGAAGGGTGGGAGGG
>NW_008478392.1:0-1720 GCF_000622305.1 Nannospalax galili
AGTTGTAGAACTCTGTGATAGTCTCCATCTGTTGCAAAAAGAAGCTTCTTTATTAGTGGTGAAAGGCATTTTTACTTTAGACTCTAGGACTAACAGAGCCTAGAGGATCTCTCCCAGATGAGAGCAAACATCCATTAAAGTGAAGTTGTACCCTGGAGCAGACACTATCATGCTCTGACACACAGGTTATTTTTCCAAATAACGAAAATGTCTTTAGAATCAGAGATGAGATAATGATTAATAACATCTGACTAATACTACTTATATGACTTTAAAAATATTTTTACTTTATGTATATGAGTGTTTTACCTGCATCCACATAAGTGCACCTGGGAGTGCAATGCCTGAGGATGCCAGAAAAGAGCACTGGCTCTGCTGGAGCTGGCACTGTAGATAGTTGTTAGCCTCTTTGTGGGTGCTGAAATCCAAACCCAGGTCCCCGGCAAGAGCACTCAGTGCCCTTAACCACTGAAACAGATCCTAGTGAGGGATTAATGAATGTTCTAAGGAAAATTTATGAAGATGGAAGTGATGATATGAAGCAAAACATTAATAAAGCCTGGGTGGAATCAACAGAGAAGCAAGCCAAAGGAGTCTCAGAGTTTTGAGATTTTTAAGTCCTTTTGGGAACTGTGATGTGGAAATATTGATGTTTCCCATAAGGGAATGATGTTGAATCATACATAAAATTTGACAGATAAAGACATAGCCTTGTTCTAAGTAAAGGCAATAAATTCTCCATTTCTTGCTGGAGGATTTAATTTAGATAAATGTACCCATCTCTTCAGTCTCTTATTTTAAAAAATGACAATTTTTAAACAAACTTCAGTTACACTAGAAATTAAAAAATTCAGACTCACTTGACAGTCTTCATTAACATGACCATTTATCTATAAGTCAATTTGATACCATGTAAATGATATAAAATATAATTACATGTAAACAATATATGAGCACTCAGTCATGCATAAAGACAGAGTTTTCCCTTAGGTTAAATTAGACAGTATAAGAACCTTGACAAACCTGCTTTGAAAGGAGAGCACAGAGAGATAGACAATGGGTTTTATCTCCTAATATTATTACCATAAGTTAAATTTTATCTTAGAACTGTGAGATCCTAGATAGTATTATGACAACAACAGCCATCTCTATTATATAGTGTAAGCTTACCTAGTTTTGAAAGCTATTGTTTCTTGGTTTGTATCTCTTATAATCCCAATCAAGAAAAGGAAATTTAAGAGATGCTTGACAAGCATATATCTATCACTTTACATGTATTATATCCTTAATAAAAACTCATATTTAACATTTTAATATTATTTTTAACAAAAAACCTACAGCAATTAGTCCAATAAAGTGTCACAATGTACATTATGCAGAGGCATCCCAACTGACCTAAAGTGATTTCACATCCTACTGTTTTGGGTTAGCCATGACTATCACACAAATGAAATGAAATTGAGGATCTGTTTGGGAAAGAAATCATTACTGAAATCTCTGTAATTGTATTAGTTACTTTTTTTGTTGTGATAAAACACAATGACCACAAGGAAGCAGAGTTTGCCAAGAAGCTGGGAAGTTGCTCATATGCACGTACAGCAATGGTGACAGCACTCACAATACCCATGCAAAATCAAACAAGAAAAACACACTATGTTTAAAAGGAGTAGAGATAGTGGACAGCCTTGTCTGGTTCCTGATTTTAATGAGAATGCTTCCA
>NW_008478393.1:0-1711 GCF_000622305.1 Nannospalax galili
GTGTGTGTGTGTGTGTGTGTGTGTGTGTGGGTGGGTGTGGGTGTGGGTGTGTGTGTGTGTGGTGCATGTGGAGGCCTGAGGCTGATGTCAGGAATCCTCAATCACTCTTCTACTGTATTCACTGAGGTAGGGTCTCTCAATCAATTCCAGAGCTCACTGATATGGTTAGTCTTTCTAACCAGCTTGCTCTGGGGATTTCTTGTTTCCACCTTTCAAAGCTGGATCAGTTAGTTTGCCATGTCTATCTGGCATTTGTGTGGCTTCTGGGGATCTGAACTTTGGTGTTCATGCTTGTGTGGCAAGCGCTTTAACCACTGAGCAATCTCCCCGGTAGGACCTGTGTTTAAAACTAGGTTATTTTTCCTGGTGCTGGCTTTTATCTAAACTATAAAGAAACCAAGGCAAATTCAGAAACATGACTGGTCCTGAGTGGGTGCTCCTGGGGACCATCTGGAAGGAAGCCTGGTGAGGCATTTGGCCGCACAGTGTGGACTTGGGATCCAGGGATGAGAGAGCTGCAAGAGGAGGGTGAGTGAGTGGGACCCAGTTCTGTCCTGGCCGGCTGGGGGCATTTTGGGAGCCAAGGCTTCATTTGATCCTTCTTCCCTGTCATACCATCCATCAAAGCATGTTGATGAAAGCAGATGGACAAACAAGATGCCTGTGCTGCCGCTGTGGATATGAAATGGCGCAGCCACTGTGGATAGACCGTGGCAGTCCCTCAACGGAGGAAACATACAGCCGCCATACGAGTCAGCAAGTCCACTTCTGGGGATACACCCCAAAGAATTCAAATAGGAACTTGACAGATCTTTGCAATCCGTTTTCATAGCAGTGTTATTTTCAGTGGCGAAAGGTGGAAACAACCCAACTGTTTATTGACAAATGGACACATAAGAGGCAATGTACCCATATATAGTAATATTTTATTCAGCTATATAAAGGCAGGGAATTCTATCACATGGGTGAATTCCACAACTTTGATGTATAGTAAAAACATTTTAAATTAAAAAGAAATACACAATAGAATAAAATGTTGTATGATTCCATTTACACGATGTATCTAGGAGTCATCAAAATCATACAGACTCACAGTAGACTGCTGTTGCCAGGGACTTGGGAGTTAGTCTTTAATGAGCGTAGAGTTTTCCTCTTGTAAAATGAGTTCTGAAGATGGAGAGAGCAGTGATGTTTATGCCATGCAAAAGTAATTAAAGTACGCCATGTAACTCTACACCTAAAAGAGGCTAAGATGGTAAATTTTGTGTCATATGTTTTACCACAATTAAAACAACAAGTACCCCCCACCCCCGGCCCCATCACAGAAATTGCAGGCCAGTATCTTGGACAGGGCAGAGAAGGTGAATCTAACTGTGAGTGTGTGTCTTCTGGCAACTGAGAGGTTGAGAAGTGCGGCTCAGGAGGGAGCAGGCTATGTCAGGGAGCGTTAGAGCATGAAGCTAAGAGTCCTGGATTCTAACCTAGATGTCTTCTTCCTCTAACTAGTTTTGGCCAAGTCTCTTCTTTAAATTTTTTTTTCATTTTTTTCTGAAATATTTTTGTTTATTATTTTATGTGTATGAGTATATTACCTGCATGTGTGTAAGTACACCTGTGTCATGCAATGCCATAAGAGGTCAGAAGGCATCGGATCCCATGAAACTGGAGTTACAGATAGTTGTTAACCACCATGTGGGTGCTGGGAATTGAA
>NW_008478394.1:0-1722 GCF_000622305.1 Nannospalax galili
ATGGAGATAGTATTCTCTGCAATAGCTTTTTATTTGGTAAGAAAGATGGAAAAAAGTGAGTTTGAGATGAAAGTATTGTCTTGACATTTTTTACAACTGATGAAAGAAAGAACAACTTGAGAAAGAAAGAACAAATTAGACGTGTGCTAAGGAGTTCTACCTGGGAAACAAAAACTTAGAACCCATGGGAATAATCAGACAGTAAGTTGAGAGAAAGTGAATTACAAAAGCCCGACACTATCTTCAGGTCTGCACTTTAATACAGAAGCATGGCAAAATCCATGATTCAGCAAAGAGACAGGGTTATTAATGATGACCCAATACAGGAAACTATGATAATCAGGGAACACTCTGCATCTGTACTGCTTAAACTGGAAAAAATTTTTAAACAAGAAAGGGAAAAAAACCCTCCTAGTCTGACTCACGAGGCTATAGGACACACGGGTGGAAGGGATCAGTCTGAGTATGTGGAAGTGGAGAAACTGAGTCATCGAGCTACTCATACCTCCTTGAAACA
Organism: Nannospalax galili; assembly: GCF_000622305.1. NCBI lineage: Eukaryota > Metazoa > Chordata > Mammalia > Rodentia > Spalacidae > Nannospalax > Nannospalax galili. The sequence goes on from NW_008478394.1 coordinate 518, forward strand.
ACTGTTGCATAATCCGAGGCAGTGAGTACTCATCCTTCTTTGAGACAAAGGTTGTGTAATATGAGACAATATGAGGGAAATCAGTTCCTGATGGAGGTCACTGAGACATAGGGTCATTTGGCTACTGCCAGCTGAGACCCCATGAATATCAGGAACTATAAGACAATAAGAGAGAAATGAGAGGCATTACTGAAGAAACTAGGTATGTGAATGACAGTATTTGATGCCCAGTTCACCAGGCCTGATAAGAGAAGAATGAAAAAGAAGTTAATTCCACAGGGACCTCAGACTGGCATAGGATGTCAGTGGCTTTATTGAGCCTCACAAGGCACATAATCTTTAAGAAGTAGGAGAAACTCTGGTGAAGCTGAATGATTTCGAACAGTATATGAATAACATTCAAATGTGCTACAGCATTCAGGAGTGAAGGAAAAGATGGGAAAGCAGAGTGGGGCCCGATTGGTTTGGGTTACTCAAAGCAAATATGACAGGATTTGTGTTGAGCCTGAATGCTTAGGGAAAAAATTAATGAAAAGACAAATGCTGGGCTTGTGGGTCTTTCATGATATATAACAGATATCATAAAGAATCAGAGGCCCTGGCAGTTTCCATGTACCACCCATAGCCCACTCAGTCCTCCCAGAAGTCAGGAAGTGGATCTCCTCACCCAAATATCAGTCATCTGCCCTTAGGTACAGTAGAGGCTGCTCATTTCACTCTTATAAGCTCTAGTCAAGGACAGCCAACATAGACTGACTGGAAAATAGCTAAAACTGCCAGCATTCCTGTGAAATATTCTGATATTCTGTGTGCCGTCCAAACATGCAAAGCCTGTTCCTGATTATGGCCTCAATAGATGGTTATTATGATGGGGCAAGTACATAATTCAACCTCTTCCATGTGGGGTTGGCAGTAAGACTATAGGAGCTATGCTTGTCAGTGAAGTATTCAAATATACTACAGGCCTCTTGAGAGAATTTCCATGCAAGCAAGCAATGAGTCAAGCCACAATCAAGTGTCTTGTTTAAGTCAATGTTACATATAGGTGCTCAGGGAGAATTGATAGCATTGGGGCACTTAGTCACCATACTGATATACAGAAATGGTTTGATGATAATCATCATCTGCGGTACTTCTACCTGCCTTACCTTATATGGAGATTGGAAGAATACATTGCTAAAACGGCAACTGAACAGTCTAAATGC
>NW_008478395.1:0-1721 GCF_000622305.1 Nannospalax galili
ACCAACGATTACGTCACAGCAGTCAAAAAGTAGAGCCCCTGGCTTTCTCTACTTTCCTTCTGTTTAATCTGCCCCTCGTGGAAAGGGGCCATTCACCTTCAAGGTAGATTTTCTTCCTTAGGTAAGCCTCTACTAATAACCTCGTAGACACACCCACATGGGTGTCTTACCCACCGAGTCAACAATGGCTCACCAACTTTTCTGCTGACCAAGCAATGTCCACTGAGTTCCCTATATGAGTACTCAGCTTACAGAGCTATCATTTCCCCTGACAGATGAGTCTCTAGAAATGCATCGAAATATTACACAGTGTTCTCTTACTGTTAGCCTGACGTGTCATTACCAGTAGACTATCTCTGAACATAGCATGGGTTCAAGATGTACCATAGTATATCTTGCTTCTCCTCCACAATGCCTGATGTGTACCCCCTGTTATCTATCAGTAATGTGACCAAATAATGGACTGTCTAAACTGAGACACTTTATAAGGAGTATTGATTGTTCTGAGATAATCACCATTCTGAGCAAACTGGGATGTTGTCGTTGTACCAAGGACTGAGCCAAAGGAGAACACCTAACCAAAAGCGAGGCAAACAAAGAGGGTCTGACCTACAAAGGTGGTGAAAAGCACACCTAGGTCAGCTATATTTACAGTTTAGAACTTAGATTAGGGAAAACAGCCTGTATCGGAGCTGAAGAGGACAAGATGATCGAGAAGATGGTCAACAGAAAATGGGGAATGGCAGGAACATCTGTCACCATCAAAAGCAGCCTGATAAAGAGTGCTGAGACCTGGCTGTCTACCCATTCCCACTGCAAGCCTCCTGCAACTTCATCCATTTCATCCTACAATGCTATCCAGACTTTTCCTGAATTAGCTCCAAGGATCCTGGTTCTTAAGACTAACTTGACTAGACATCAGTCCCCAAATTAATTCTCAGTCACTGCCTTCAACCCTTCCTCTCATTCACCTGTCTTACTGAACAAGGTCTCCATTCATTTATTATCTTCTTCCTAGTCTCCCTCCATTCACTCACTCATCAAGTTTGAGTGACTGCTCTAGGCAGCTATGAAATTGGTCTCTTGGTTTCATTCTGATGAGGCACTCTGCAGCCCTCACTGTGGTCTCTCCTCTTAGGAGCCTTTGCTCGGGCAAACTGCCCTTTCCATTACTAATCCATCCAACTCCAGATAGCTCAGAATTTAATGATAAATAATGTTCCTCTGGACCAGTAATAGGAAAAGAAAGAGTAATTGAGGGAAAAAATTATATTCATCAGAGCAATTAAATCTCTAAGGTATCTGGGAGTAAATCTGGCCAAACATGAGCAAGAGGTCTGTAGTGTTTTTGTTTTAATTGATGGATACAAGAAGATTTGAATACATAAAAAGATATAGCATTAATGGAAAGGAGAAACAGACACTGCCAAGATTTCATATGCCCCAAATGGGCTATAAACAAAATACTGCTCCTATCAAAACTCCAAGAAGTAGTACATATGTTTGTGGTTGGGGGCGGGGAGAGATTGATTTGTCAAATTAATCTTCAAATTCCTACAGAAAATAAAAGATTAGAAGTGATTAAAGATCTAAGTTTGAACAGTAAAACTTTAAAGCTGCCCAAAGAAATACAAAAGAGGATCTCTATAATCTTGTGATAAGGCAAAACTTCAAGACAAAGGAAACACAAAGCATAAGTGAAAAGATGAATAAATTCAATC
>NW_008478396.1:0-1722 GCF_000622305.1 Nannospalax galili
TTTCATTTTCTGAACCACACAAAGAAGGTGATTCAGAGTTAGCAGCTGAAACTGGGGGCTTCTTATGGGTGCAACAGGGTTGGAGGTATACATTTGCTTCACAACACTTGGATGCAGAAAACATTGTTTCATTTTCCTAAATCAAACAGCCACAGGCATCCAGCTGGCAGGACTCAATCATGTAGAGTCCTGCAGGGTGGTGTAGGAGTCTGGGGTGTGTCTGAGACCAAAGGATGTGTGGTGGTTAATCACTTCATTGTCATCTTGATTCAAATTAGAATCACCATGGAAACAAGCTCTTGAGTTTATCCCTGGTGTTTCCAGAAAGACTTAACTGAGGAGAGAAGACCTACCCTTGATGTGGACAGTACCATGACATGGGCTGAGGTCCTGGACTGAGCAAAAAGGAGAAGGTGAGCTGAGCACCAGCGCTCATCTCTCTGTGTGCTGGCTGTGGATGCAATCCGAGCCGTCTCCTCTAGCTCCTGCCGCCTGCTCCCGCCTTTATGGAGGGCACCCTCAAACCATGAGCCAATAAACCCTTCCTTCCTTCCTTAATTTTGTCAGGTGTCTGCTCACAACAATGAGAAAAATAACTAAGGCTGGGTATAAGGAAGCAAGTCTGCCATTAAGTCTGTCCTGGTTGCAACTAGATATCTACTTCCCAAGCCTTCCATTCCAGAGTTCTCTGAGGGGTCTCATGAGTCCAGAGGAGGCTTTGCTGTTCTCAGATCACACAGCTTGAGTTGTAGAGATTTTATTTCCCACGTTCTCTCTTCTGGATAGCTGAGGGACAATGTTCATTTTAAGATTGGAACATATTTCTGTACCATACCCTAAAAGTACTTAATTTTCTCTTAACTCAGTCACTAGGTAGTTAAAGGGAGGATTCAGGATTTCTCTGATAGAAACACAAACACTCGAAGAAGAGCGTCTGGAGAACCATGAATAAGGCTACGTCCAACTAGACTCAGGGAGGAGAGTGCACCTCCGACCTCCATTAGAAAGACCTGAGGAATTTTAGCTGAAAAGATGTGGGGACTCATCAGACCAACAGACACAGGCCTCTGGATTACACGTGCATCTTGTTTTGTTTTTTTAAGTTCCAAATATATAGTTCTCAACATTAGTTTGCATCAAAATTATTGGGAAGACTACATAGTCTCATTTTTGCTCAGCCCCTGAGTTTGTTTTTATTTAATTTTTACATTTGTCATACAGTATAGTTTGGTGGTATTTAGACCTGCTCCCTCCCTGCACATCCTCTTATTGCTCCCCACCCAATTTAATGAACTCTCATGTATACTATGAGCTGTAGAGTCTGATTTGTGGGTCCATCTACTGGGTCCACCAAGGCTCCCGTCTCTGTAAGACACTGTTTTTCCCCTCCCGGCAGCCATCAACGGCCAAAAGTTCATTAGGTTGTGTTGGGCTTCCTTACCCACTTCCCTGTATCTACACTGGGATTTTGTCTGATTTGAGCTTTCATAGGACTTATGCATATGTTACCACTGCTGTAAGTTCACGTGAGTAAGTGCCCCGCTGTCTGGAAAACTGTTTCCTTGTGGTCATCCGCCCACTCTGGCTCTTATAATATTTCCACCTCCTCTTCCACAGTGATCCGTGAGTCATGGAAGGCAGAGGTTTGAAATAGGTGTCCTATTCAGGCATAAGCACTCTGGAGCCTTTTGTTCTCTCCACATTGGCCAATTGTGAATTTCT
>NW_008478397.1:0-1722 GCF_000622305.1 Nannospalax galili
TTCACTAACCATTCCTTGTGACTCATGGAATTTACTGGGTAATTCAGAGACATCACACGTTGAGGTTCAGAGAAGATTGATGTCATCTCTACAAATGAGGATAATGGGACTAGGGCATTGCCACTTGGGATGAGTGACCTTGCAGCAAGGTACTGTAAGGTCCCAGGGTTCTTACCTGCAACTGGGGTGAAAAGAAAACCCACTTCACAGAGCTCTGAGGATTAACGAGCTCATCTGCCCATGCCCAGGCCCCATGGCACACCCAAGGGTGACGACTTGCACTAGACAAACCCTCCCCTCTCCCTACCGGAATGATCCCTGTGTATTTTCCTCCTTGAACTTACGTCATACTTGACTGTGAGTGTGACGGGGACAGCGGGCAACTTCTGAGCCCAGGTCACAGCTGCTTGTGCCAGGAGGAATGCCACGTGGTCTGTGGCTAACGTCACAGCTGTGGCAACCAGGAGCAGTACCGGTAGCCCCAGCCTTAGGAGACAACTCAACAGCTCCTCCTGTGACAGCTTTGGACTAACCGCCCGAAGCAGCCAGAAGGGTGGAGAGGTCAGCAGGTGTGTGGCCCGGGCCTGGGTCAGCTGCTGAACCAGCTGCTGAGTCATGTAGATATTGTCAAATTGCAGGTCAGTGAGGTAGTGATGGAGGTACCAGGTAGACTCCACCCAGAGGCCCAACATAAACAGCCCTGTGACCACCCTCTGGGTGCCCAGCATCCCTGCCTGGGCCAGGGCCTCCAGGCCAGAGAAGTCCTCCAGGATCTGCTGTATGACCCCGTGCATGTGAAGGCGGAAAGCAGAGCCATTGCCCTGGACCTCAAATGCCAGGCTCCGGTGGCCTGCTTGGTGGACAGGGCCCAGTGCTCCTGATGCCTCATGCAGCTGGTGGGTGGTATTGAGCAGACTCTCCATGGAGCCCTCGGTGACACATCTCAGTACCTGCCCTGCTGTACCCACATTGGCTAAGATGTTGGGCACCACAGCTACAGTCAGGGTGGCTGCACTGTAAGACAGGAGCAGCCTGCGGCCCTGCTCGGTGCCCAGGGTGGGCACACTGAGTACAAACAGGCATCGGACAGGGGGTACCAGGATCAGACTTAGGAAGACAAGGAGGCCACAGGCAGTGGTCACTAGGGCTGAGGGTCCCAGAGGATAAAGCTGTGAAGAGACCAGCCAGTGATGGAGCAGACCTGTAGTTGTACCAGCCAGGAAAGCACACAGGAGTAGCTGAGTCAGCAGCTGGCCACAGCTGGCTGGAACAGGCCGGGAGAAGGTATCCCAGGCATCCTGTAGTAGGACAAGTGCTCTGTAGATCCCCAAGTGCCAGAGCCTGCACCTGCATGCAAGGAAATAGGGGGAGCCTGTATCAGGAGGGTGGGATGCCCACTGTCCCACCAGCCAGCCATAGCCTGCTAGCAAATGCAACCCTCATAGCCTCAGGGGTAGGCACCCTTTCCAGGTGGACCAATCAGAGGTACTCCACCTGCCCACATGACACAGGACGACTCATTCAGAGCCTTCCCCAGGATTATTCTCAGAGGAGTTGCCAGGCAAGAATCCAGTACCCTAAAGTACTAGAGGATGTGTGCTGGGTGTCTGGGCTGCCTAATGCCATAGTTAGCATCTTGTGAGAGTTGTTGATGGGTTATGGAGAGAAGAGAAACTCAGATAAAATAGAGGACAGAGAGAAGCACACAGTCCATATAGTCCA
>NW_008478398.1:0-1722 GCF_000622305.1 Nannospalax galili
TTGCACACATGCAGTCAACACACTCATACACATTAAAATAAAAATAATAATTTTTTTAAAGAGTCTCTTTCCATTATTTGGTCTTTATAGTCACAAAATTATTTGACACCCCCTTCCTCTAGGTTCTAGCTTCCAAATGCATAAAAATTGGTCTTTAAATAATTTCCACAACTCAGAGTTATTGGGAAGTCATCTCTGCCTATGCTTCTGATACTGGATTCAGTGTGCTAGGAAGTATAAGAAACCAGGAGGCAAACATAAGGCATTTTCTTAAAAGTATTTGAATGATTATGAGGAAAACAGTCATACTAAAACAGATACTTTGGCTAGGCATGGTGATAAATGCCTTTAATCCTAGCACTCAGAGGCAGAGGCAGGCCAATCTCTTAGAGATCAAGTTCAACCCCATCTATGTCTAAACAGTGAGTCCCAGGCCAGATTGGACTGCAGGGAGATCTTGTCTCAAAAACAAACAAAAAAACAAAAACAAGCAATAAGAAAATTTCCAGGCATTTTTAATGTAACATCATAAAATTTGAATATTTAATATAAAATAATCTAAAGAAATCCCGTTAGAAAAAGACAGCTGCACAGAGGCTCCCTGTGCATGACCCTGCAATAAAGAACAGTGAGGCCCACAAAGGGAAAACCATATTTTGAAAGGAATAACCAAGCTCTGGGATCAGTCAGGAAATAACAGGAACCTACGGCATAGGAGGGCAAAAAAGAAGAAATTAAATTGCATTTTGAACCCCATCTGGATGTTGGGAGAACACAGCACTCCTTGTTACTGAGAAACGGCAGGCAAGAAACTCCCATCAGCGCAACAGACCACAGTCCTAACTGGAGAATTTCAGTTCTCACACACTTTAAATCCAGTTAGAGAAACTAAGAGAAAGTTCTGTTCAAAGAAGGAATTTACATTGCTACTGCCCCCAGAGCCTTAGAAGCTAAAACAGAACTGTGGACAATGGTACTGTCTGGCATCACTGGCATCTATACCTCTGAAGCCAACAGTTCCAGGAGCATTGCTACCAGTGCCATAGCTCTGGCCTCACAAGTGCTTGTGGTGCATGACTTGGGAACATTCCTGTCTGTATCCTGCAAGAAAAGGGAGAGAGAACCAGAGCTACAAGCTCTGGGACCAATCAGTCCATGAGCCCTGTGGCAGGGCTCATTCATGTTTTGAACATCTATGAATATGGTCATCAGTGCCACAAGTCTCAGTATCACACAAAACTCAGGATGTAGGAAGGTCTCAACCGCAATTATGGCTGTCAAAAGCCCTGGCATCATCTGTGTGTGTCCTGTCACACCTGAAGAATGTCCTTTGCAGGTTCTATAGCTCTAAGAAAATGGTTGTGTTTGCTATGAACCACTGTAGCCTCTGTAGTTACCCCATAGGGCCTATGGAAGATGCCCTGTACATACCACAGCTGTAAGTACAGATAGCAGAATCACCCATGACCCACAAGTACCTATCCCACAGAGTCTGGGGAAGTGCTTTCTCATCCTCTGGCTCCAGAAATATGGCTCCAGGTGCCACAGACTCAGGCATCTTCTGCATTCATCCTATGGAAGCAAATATCATATGGCCCTGGGACCATGGATGCTGGAGAAACATTAGTACAAAAGTTATTTCTTATAAAAGATGCTCCATAAAGTTTAGAGCAGTGCCTGCTACACATATAAACATTAGTGTCTGGACACACACACATACAG
>NW_008478399.1:0-1689 GCF_000622305.1 Nannospalax galili
TTTGAGACTTTCTTTTTACAGTTCCATTTACTGAGTTATTCTTGGAGTCTTCTACGTACACATTCTTTGCAGTATTTTCATCTCTGTGGTCTTCCTGTCTCCCCAACACCACTTCCAGGAAGCAGGTGCCTTCTGCTTTCAGAATACAGAGACCTTGCTCTGTTCGTGTCCCACTATCTAAAGTATCTGTTTCTAGTCTGGAGAGATTGATTTCCTGTCCCATCACTCTGTGAATCTCCTTCTCTTAGCCTTTCTATAAATATTTTTGACTCTTCTGATTTTTGTTCTGTTGCATACTTGCTTGAGTAACAAGCACATACCATATTAGTAGTCAACAATGAGAAAGTAGAAATGCAGAGAGAAAATAACATGGAATAAAAATCTCTAAGTAGAGGTCTGTCTCATAATTATTATATATCACAAAACCAAAGAGACTAGTCAACACTGTTATAGAACATTTTTAGAAATATTTTATTTATTATTTTTATTTTATGAGTGTATTGTCTGCATGTATGCAAGTGTACCTGGATTGTGCAATGCCCATAGAAGTCAGAAGAGGGTATCGGATTCCCTAGAACTGAAGTTACAAATGGTTTTTAGTCTCCATATGGGTGCTGGGAATCCAACCAAGGCCCTCTGCAAGAGCAGCCAGTGCTCTTAATCATAGAGCCATCTTTCCAGCCCCATAGAAGCATATTTTATGGCTATTTAAAATTAAGATGCTGGCCAAGGGAAGTTACATTTATGCATAGAAATAGACTATTGACTTATTTCTTAGAAAGCTAACTTGTATCAGGATATACTTATAGCATGTCTGCTTTACATAGGTATATAATAATTTTCCACCCTTAGGTCCTCTAAGGATAATATGTAGTGAATCACAGAAATAGCCCAGAGGATCTTATGACTGAGCATTATTGTATATCAACTTATTTAGAAACAACATATAAATAGATCAAAATAATATCACTTTCATTTAAATGTGTCATTGAACTAGGTGTGATGTTGAATGCCTGCAATCCCAGCAATCGGGAGGCAGAGGCAGGAGAACCATGAGTTTGAGGCCAGTCTGGGCTATATAGCCCTTTCTCAAAATATATGAATGAATAAAAATGAAATAGTTGAGGGGGAATGTGTAAACAATACATTTTATTAATCTTGAGTATTCAGCTTAATGAATTTGGACGATGACACACACTCTGTAACTATCACACAAAAGAAGATAGCCACAGAAACTAGCCACAGAAACTCTCCTTGTGTGCCTTTGTCGACAGTTTTGTTTCTACCATCATTAGTTTGGCCTTCTCTAAAACTTCAGACATAGACCATACAACATGCAGCATTTTGTGTTTGTCTTGTTTTGTTCAGCATTTTTAACATTTTTAATTAATTAATTAATTAATTAATTAATTTTGTGGGGGGCATACCTGTTGTGGTGCACATGCGGATGTCAGAGGGACAACTTGCAGGAACCGGTTCTGTCTTTCTACAATGTGGGTTCCAGGGATCAAGTTCAAGTCATCAGACTTGACAGCAAAGAGTCCTTATCCTCTGAGCCATTCTGCCGGCCCCCAGTGTATTGATTAGTTTCATCCACTTTAAATATACCAGTAGTTTGTTCCCAATATTGCTGTGTGTACGCATCTGTGTGTGTGTGTGTGTGTGTGTGTGTGTGTGTGTGTGTGTGTG
>NW_008478400.1:0-1723 GCF_000622305.1 Nannospalax galili
ACATTTCTTGTAACATCTTTTGTCTTCAAACACCTTTTGAAGAAAATTTATCTGTCTGTATCTGAATGGTCACTCCTTACTTCTCCTGTAGAATTTGAGGTAGGTAACAAGGGGCTTTAATGTAACCATGCTTCTGACTGCCTGTGGTCTAAAACTTGCCTGAAGTCAAATTAAAAATTAATGGACTAATTTTGTGGCAGAGGAAATTTCAAGAGCGCCCAACATTAAATATGTGGCTTGGTTATTACTGATAAATTCCATGCGTATATACAATGAAGAGGGAACAGTGGAGCATAAAGAAACACAAAACGTACAGTTTGGAGAGAAAGAAAGCAATAAAAAACTTAATATTGAAGCCAAGGTGTATCCTGTAAAAGTGGCTATCACTGATAAGGAGATTAGCAACATTAAGCAGAGCCTTCTGTGACCCAGAAGTTCCTCTGATAAGCCATGGTCCCGCCTCCTTCCTACACTCTGCAGAAGGAGCCAAGTCTGTTAAGCGGGCAGGGCTATGAAGATGTAAGTCAGGAAAACCAGGAGGCTGCTTTCTCGCCATTTTGTGTGGCTGTGGACTTATGTTTGGGTATGGACTTTAGAGCACAGCTGTGAATGGGGTAGTCATCATTTTTGGAATAGAGCATGGCAGAAAGGCAAGGCAGATGTCCCGCCCATCGCGGGGTGGGGGGGGCTCCTTTGTGGGGCAAGACCAGGCACTCAGACTGTGAGAAGGCAATGTGGAGCACACTGAGAATAAGGGGTGGAGCTGCCGCCATATGGAGCACAGGGCGAGAGAGACTGGGGATGGATGGCACGTGCATTTCAAATACGGAAGAGGAAAAGCCTATAAGAATCCACGGTTTTTGTAAGTCACTTCCCACCAATGTCATATAAACTATGCGACATCCAAATAGAATATCTTATGTTCGTCAATCCGCGTCAGGATGGGGAGACCCTGAGTGAGAGCGGGTCTCCCAGCAGGAAAAGGAAAATTTAGCGAAGCACCTTCTGAACTACATATAAATGGTGGAAGAAGTGCCCTCATGGCAAGACAACACCCAGCTAATTAAACTTGTGAATGGAGAAAGCCTAAGGGGTTTTCTGCTTCTAGAAAATCACATCAGAGAAAAGCAGTTGCAAATGTGATCTGAGGAGACCAAGGTCCAACCAGAACTGGCAGCCAAACTTAGCAGTATTGTTCACCTGGTGCTGGTCTTAGTGGCATGAAAGATGAAAAAGTACGTAGGTTATCAATTCTTCTTTCATGGTTTCATAGAGCTGCTGAGGCCAAGCAGGGTAGAGCAGGGGAGTCCCTGGGAGTCCCTTCTCTCTGGGAGAAGACGGTCCTGTTAGGTCAAGAGGCCCTGAGATCATTGAGTGAAGATGTGTAGGTGAAGGGTGTTGTGTTACAGTCCCCAAAATGTTGGAGATGCCAGAGCTTTGAGATGTCTGCCAAGGAATGCTGCATATGGGAAGTGGAACCAGCACAAGAACAAGATCTATGTTGTAGTCAGCAAAGCTGGAGTGGTGGAGCAATCTAAGTCCTTTGGAACTAAAGTCCTAGACATCTGACGTGGAGTTACAGGATTTGGTGTTTGCCCTGCTGGTTTTCGGTTTTGCTTTGGCCCCATAATTCCTCACTATGCCTCCATTATTCCCTTCTGGAATAGAAATCTGTATTCTGTTGGAAGTATGATTTTTTTTTTTTTTTTTTTTTTTTTTTTTT
>NW_008478401.1:0-1720 GCF_000622305.1 Nannospalax galili
GGGATGGGACTCGGTCATCAGGCTTGGCAGCACGCACTTTTACCCTCAGAGCTACCTCAGTGAACCCTAGTTCTTTTTCACTGGTGTATATTTGTCCTATGTCATGGTGGGTTCCTGCAGACATTTTCATCCAACCATACTAGTACTTGGACCGAATTCATGCTCTCCCATTAGCTCCTGCTCACGCCCCTATGTTTACTCTCATGTCCCACGTCCATATGATTTTATGTATCTGTCTAAAATTTAGGATCTACAAATAAGAGCAATCATGTCCTTTCCTTGTTCTGACTTGTTTGATATGATGACATCCAGTCACATCTTACAGATGACACACTTTCCTTTTTCATGGCTAAGGAAAATTCCTTCATGTGTATATACACACCACATTTTCTCTCTTCATCTGTGAGTGCTGGAATCCGTCCTTTCTAGCTCCTGATATTGGTAGTGTACATAAATAATCAAAGGGTCACATAACCAATGTGTACTTTAAACATTCAGTGTTTACCTTCTAGCATATGAAAACCTTATTTGTAGATTTGTCACATGTTCACATTTACGAATATTTCTAACGTGGGTGCTGTCATACACACGTGGAAACATAGCACAGTGTGTTAGAGGAAAGGCAAAAATTCTGTGACCCATTATCAAGACAGAGGACCTGAGCTTGGCCTGGTTTCTTGATCTTTAGCTCCCTTCTCTCTCTTCTGAATGCCCCACACATCTTTGCTGCTCGCTGCAAAACTGCTACCTGTTCTTTCTGGCTCCCCTTGTTCTCCTATCCCAGGAAAAGAGATAAGGGTGCCTTTAGATATTCAGTTATCCTCTTAAACATGAAATTAGCAAATGGATCCGGTAGGATTTTGAAAAGACATTTTCCATTAGCATAATAAACAGATTAATTTAGTGTTGAATAGAGATGCTAGAAAGTAATTAAAAAGGCAAAAGAATCTCTGGACAATCAAGAGATGGAGAGAAATGCTTGCAAAAGCCATATCTGATAACAGACTAAAGCCCAAACACACCACAGTAACCAGATACGCAGCTCAGAGGGTGCTCAAAAGATCCGAGTAGGAAGACAAGCAGGTGGTAAAAAGGCTCAACACCACATGTCATGTAGCAGAGAATTCCATACTGAATGACATGCCACTGTGTCCCTATTAGAATGGCTGAACCAGATGTTGGAAGGATGTGGAGCAGCTGGATGCTCATTTGCTGGCCATGGGCTTCAAAGTGGTGTGGACACTTTGGAAGGCAATCTCTTAGAGAAGTAAGCACAGTCTTCCCCAGTGATCCAGCAGTCACACTTTGGTGCACATAAATGAGTAGAAAACTCGTGTCCACATGAACATCCGAACACAAATATTTGTAGTGACATTTTTCATATTAGTGAAACTTGGAAACCACCACGATGTCCTTCGAGGGGTGCATGGATGAACGTGATAAACACACACGATGGAGCTAAGTGTTGAAAGGTAGTGAGCTATTAAGCTATGCAAAGACAGGGGAGCGATAAGTGCTCACCAAGTGAAAGGCGAGCTGTGAAGGCTTCTTAGTAATAAATATTTCTTCCACAGCCTTTCATAACTTCTTTTTATTTATTTATTTATTTTTATTTTATATGTATGAGTGTTTTACCTGCATATATGTGTGTGCAGTGCCCACAGAGGCAAGAAGAGGCTGTCGGATCCCCTGGAACTGGAGTTATGGACAGTTATTAGCT
>NW_008478402.1:0-1719 GCF_000622305.1 Nannospalax galili
GGCTACAGGGAGACCCTGTCTCAAAAAGACAAAAAAAAAACCAAAAAACAACTGGGTGTTGTGGCACATATGTGTGATCCCAGCACTTGGGAGGTGGAAGCAAGGAGGATCAGGAGTTCAAGGACAGCCTAGACTTCACGAGAGCATGTCAGAAAAAAAGGGAAAAAGGAAGGAGGAGGGAAGGAAAGAAGAAAAGCTGGGGTGCACTGTGACCCTCAGCTCTTCCTTCCCTGCCTCCAGGTATGTGAGCTGGACATCATCTTCAACTTTGAGAAGGCCTACTTCATTCTGGATGAGTTTTTGATGGGTGGAGATGTCCAGGACACCTCCAAGAAGAGCGTGCTTAAGGCCATCGAGCAAGCTGACCTGCTGCAGGAGGTACGAGCCAGGGACAGTGAGGAGGAGGAAGAGGAGGAGGAAGAGTACTGTAGCCGAAGGGACCCTCCCTCCCCTGGACACCCTGCCCGTAGCCAGTTGGGGCTCCCCCCCTGCAGCATCTGGCCTACTTCACGCCCTGCTGTCTAACTTGTGCTCAAGTCCAGAACCCCAAGGAGCAGAGAGTAGGAGGTCACATCACTCACTTGTGCCGATCTATCATCCCAAGCTCTGTCTTGTCTTGACCACTTGTCCTTTGACTTGATTACCCTGGTGTTAAGGGTTGCTCTGAGAATTGGAGAAGTGGTTCATGCTAGACAGTAGATAATCTTCTCTTCCTTGATTTCTTCTTTCTGCCCCCCCTCCTCTCCTCTCTGTCTCTCTTTTAATGGTGCTGGGATGGGATGGAACCTAGGACCTTGCTCATGATAGGCAAGCACCCTGCCACTTAGCTATACCTCCAGTCCTGATCCCCATCTTTTTTTTTTGGTATGTGTTTGTCTGTGTTCTGTGTGTGGCATGTGTGTATGTTCCCGGAAGCCAAAGGTTAGCACTGGGTATCTGTCTCAGTTGCTCTCCACCTTTTTTGTTGTTGTTCTTTTTGAGACAGTCTCCCTGTAGCCCCAACTGGCCTGGAACTTGCTATGTAGACCAGGCTAGTCTCCATCTCAGAGATCTACCTGCCTCTGCCTCCCAGTACTGAGATTAAAGTCATGCACCAACAGGTCTATCCCTCCCTCCGCCTTATTTTTTGAGATGGGGTCTCATATGGAACCTGGAGTTCATCTGTTCAACTAGGCTATGGCTGGCCAGTGAGCTCCAGAGAGCTGCCTGTCTCTGACCCACACCCTCCACACAACCCCTCAGCCCTGACCCAGCTGTGGGATTACAATACATGTAACTATTCCAGGCTTTTATGTGGGTTCTGGGGATCCAAACACAGGTCCTCACACTTGCATGACAGGCACTTGACTGACTTAAGTCATGTCCACAGCCCCAGTGATCCCCTTTTAACGTGTATAACACATGTTCACAGCACATACCTCTTGCTCAGGAGGTAAAGGCTATGGGGACTTGGGACTGGCCTGGAGTGCACCTGATTGTTAGTTTTCCCTATTCCTCTGTAGCCCCACACTCTCCCCACTCCTGCCTTCCCCTTTCTGCCTTCTACTGCTGAGTCTTGGTGCAGGGAGATGAGTCACCAGGACTCTGCAGTGACAAGCAAGTCGGCCTAAGCTGGCTCTGAGGAGGGGAAAAGATGGGGGTGATGTGGGAGGTCAGCCTTATAGAGAGACACAAAACTGAACCTGCGGCATTCCACTGGTCCAGTTTCCTCTCTCCCTC